>NC_045431.1:82911987-83211987 GCF_902635505.1 Sarcophilus harrisii
ATGGTGATCTATTTTTTTAAACCTCATAAAGACTCATATGAATTTTGGTTCATAACTTAGTTGACAATAGAAAAAGGATTCTCTATCACTAGTTCATCTATACATCTTAAGTTTATATCCTTTGTTATTGCTTTGCAATTTACTGATAGATCATGGGTTTAGTGAAACCTGAAAATTTATCTATGTAAGAAAGATAAATTTTCTTTTCAGCATATAGGTTTTTTCAGACAATTTGAATTTTGCAATTGAGTTTGTGAGCAAAATTACAATTTGATTGCTTAACAATATTTTTTTATTTTTATATTTTAATTTATATTTAAAATTTTTATTTATTTATAACTTTTATTTTCAAAATATATGCAAAGATAGTTTTCAACATTCACTTTTGCAAAACCTTGTGTTCCAAATTTCTCACTCTCTTCCCCTTCTCTTTCTCCTACAACAGCAAGTAGTCCAATATATGTTAAACATATGCCATTCTTCTATACATATTTCCACATTTATTATGATGCACAAGAAAAATCAGATCAAAAAAGAAAAAAAAATGAGAAAGAAAACAAGAAGTAAGTAAACAACAACAAAAACAGTGAAAATACTATGTTGTGATCCACATTAATTCCCCTAGGCCTCTTTTTGGATGTAGATGGCTCTCTTCCTCACAAGTCTATTAGAATTGACCTGAATCACCGAATTGTTGAAAAGAGCCAAGTCTATCAGAATTGATCAAATGATTGAAATTTTTATTTAAAATTAATTACTTCATTCAAATCCAAGGTGATTCAAAGAGTCATATACTGAAAAGACTGTCAGATCTAAAGTTAAAAAACATGTGTGGCTGTCTTCTGAAAGGTCTTGCCATTCTTACTGTGTGTGTGACCTCAGGCAAATCTTTTAAACTCTCTTGACCTCAATCTTCTCATCTACAAAATAAGATAATACATTATCTTAGATAATATCTAAGCTTCCCCCCCCAATTTCTAAAATTCTATGATACAAGGAAAATGGAAAGATTGCTGAGAAATACTGCAGCCATTATCAATATAACTCATTAGAATTTCACAAAATCATGAAATCACTATCAGAGTTAGAATGAAATTTAGACCTCATTTAATTTCAAGTCATTTCTTCAAGTCACTCTCTCCTACAATACTAACGAGTAGTTATTCACTACTGAATGAGGGAGAACTCACTACCTCCTTAGTACTTAACATGGGAAATATAACTTTGAACCATTTTCATTATGAGGATTAAGAATGAATAGTTGTATATATATACAACACAAACCCGTATTTGACTCAAAAGTGTGCTGGAACCAATTGCAACCAGGAAGCTGCTGTTAAATATTCAGTGTGAGCATTTACACCTTAGAAATCAGCAAATGCTAAAAATAAGACCTTGAGTTATTGTTTTGTTTTCTCAACTTAAGAAAGTGATAGAGAAAATGTTAATAATGCACATTAGACTTAAAAATGTGTCTTGTATATGTTTTTTGAGGGGGCAGTTAGTTGTTAAATATTGGCAGCACAAGATATATGTGTATGTGTGTAAATATAGATTTATTTAGAAATATATATACACATATATTTACTTAGACACACATAGAACTTATAAGGTTCAAAAGGACTGCAGATAACTATCAGAGAGCAAACAAAGTTTAGTGGGTAGAGTGCTGGGCCTGGTGTTAGGAAGATGTGAATTTAAATCTGCCCTCAGATACTTACTAGCTGTGTGACTCTGGAAAAGTCACTTAACCGTATGTACCTCAGCTTCCACATCTGTGAAATGAGCTGGAGAAGGAAATAATAATCTATTCTAATATCTTTGCCAAGAAAATCCTAAAGTAGGTAATTAAGATTAAAAAATGACTGAACAATAAGTGGCATTTGAGCTTGAAGGGAAATTAGGAATAGGAGACAACATGGTACTAGAGAAAGAACATTTTGCTATAGTGTCAGGAAGCCCCTTCCTCTTATGACCTATAAAGAGCCTTAGAAAGTCACTTAAAAATTAGGGTCCTCTGGGGCATCTAGGTGGTGCAGTGGATAGAGCACTAGCCCTGAAGTCAGGCGGATCTGAGTTCAAATTTGACCTCAGATACTTTACACTAGCTGTGTGACCCTGAGCAAGTCACTTAACCCCAATTGCTTAACTTCAGTTTTCTTATTCATAAAGTGGGATGATGAACTAACAGCCTCCCAATGCTGTTGTTAGTCAACAAATATTAATTTAAGAGACCTGAAGAAGACTTGAAGCTTGAGGAGTTGCCAAGGAGAATCCAAAGGTGACTAGAGAAGGCTAGAAATTTTTTTTTTTTTTTTTTAGCAATTCTGCCTTGCCCCTCATTCAGGGCAGGACCTTCATCTCCACCAGAAAGTTCCATGCCAGTGGACTTTGAGGAAAGTGTTACACTTGTAATTCCATAGCCAGATGATTGAGTCTGCTAAGAGTTAAATATATCCAGGCATACTGATTATGTCATTAATCCAGAATATTATCAAACAGTGACCTAATCAGCCATATCCTTCCTAGTTCTTGGAAAAAACAACATATTATTCAATCCATACTCCCATTATCAGTCTTACAGATGCCATTGAAGTGACCCATCCCTTTATAGAGAAATGAAGACATATATAATGGGTATCATATTATTTGCCTTCTTGACGAGTGGAGAGGTTAGAAACAAAAAATAGCAAGTAAATTTAGTATTGATATAAGTAAAATCTTCCTAACATTAAAAATGATCCCAAAGTAGAAAGAGTTTTTCCTAAAGCAACTGTCCTTAAAAGACTTGAAGCAACATTTAGATAAAGAATAGTCAGGTATAGGAAGAGGGAATTCTTGTTTGGTTTTAGAGCAGATGACCACTTTGGTTCCCTTCACTTCTATATTTCTATAACATAAGGTTGCAATAAATGAAAATTGAAGAATCACATATATTTATATCACCATTAAAATGTTCATAGACAAAGGTATTTTTGATTATAAATTTTAAAGAATGCTGACATGCATATGCATATTAGAAAAAAGACATTCTATAATATTGAAAACATCCATCTTCTTCCTTCATTTTAAAAGGTGTCAATTATTCACAGCTACAAATATTTGAGGTGTTGCTCCATTTTGGTTTGCCTCAGTCTGATATGAAAATCCCCTTCCTACTTATTTATTTCTATGTGCCATATAACTACCTCTGGGATCCCCATTAAAACAAACTTTTTGTCTTAATTTATTCCATATGACTGCTTCTCCACTTTGGCACTGTAATCAATTCAACAAATATTTATTGAATTTTATATACCACTGCAAAAATTCTAATACTCTGGGCCATATTTTACAAAGAGAAAAGGTCAAATCTGTAATCTCAAAAATCCTATAAAACTGAAAGAAAATATATTTGTATTTCAAATGATTTAAGCTATGAACATGGAAACTGTCTTAATTGTCATTTCTTTTTAAAGCAACTATTACTTCTAGAATTACTTGTGGGTAATAACTCTCAAAGTTATAATTCATGGACTTCTATCAATCAGTAAACTTCCCCTGTTAAGTCAACCAGCAGACTCTATTAACTCAAAGCAGTGGCATTTGCTAAAATAACATAATAAAAATAGTAATACAAAATACTTTTTCCAATAAACTTGGAGTTCATTCATTTGTAGGAAGAGGGGCATAAAGCTTAGAGTATAATACAGTAATACACATATGTAGGGAACATATGTGGTCAGGATAATTCATAATTCCAGTATTTTGTGTCAGTGATGCTTTATCTCTCCTTGTAGAGTTCTCATCTAGTTCTCTCATGAGAACCATTTGCCTACTGCATAGACTGCTTATCTGGTCTTACAGGGTTTTCCATGCTAGAATCAATATCTGACTCTTTTCTCTGCTGCTAATGGGTACTCCTTGAAACTGGTTACTGACCATTAGAGCTGGCCACAAGGGCATGGCTAATCTCAGTGTAGCAAAGTAGCATCATCTTTTTCAAGAAAAAGCAGCCTTTACACAGTATAACAGGTGGAAGAATATTAGCACCATTAGGTATCCAAAAATAGTATCCAAAAGATACTTTTTTCACATTTCCCAAAAAGAGAATGATCGTTTCATCCTTTTGAACTTAGTTAACACATTAATACTTCTTTACTTTTCTTACTGATTCTCCCATGTCCTCTAGTTTCTATTGTTAATTCAACCGGCAAGGGGAAAATGATGAAGAGAATCTACACAAATATATTTTTTACCATGTAATAAGCTATATCTTTGTACATTGAATCAAGCAATCCATTAGCAACTTTTGATAATGAAGCCTCCACTCTGAAAAAGAAATCCAAAAGCAAGATTTTTTTTAGTCACTTCCAAAATAAACAGAGAACAGTTAAATGCAAGCATCTATAAGAGCAAAGTTAAGTGAGAAAAATTAATTATTAGAAAAAATCATAGAAAAATCAAATGTGGCAAAGTTGAAAGGAGGTATGTAGGAATAGCAAATTGTAAAGGGAAATAATTACATCAACCATGATTTTAAATATTATTCAAAAATTTCTTTTTTCATTTGCAATGATTTAACTAAAAGAGGCCTACTTCTTGAAAAAGGTAAGCATAAAGGAAAACAAAAATCCACTTCAAGGATAACTAAACATTCTACCTTTATGAATAGAGCCAATTTTTCTAATGTACTTTGTTTCATCATATAATTTTTGTGGGGACTTTTTTTTGGTGGGTGTATTTGATTGTTATATTCTCCCCCCAAAAACAGTGCAATAATATTCATTTATAATGATGCAATTCTAAAATGATGCAATTCTCCATGATGGAAAAAATATTTAATTCATACTTGAAGTTATTATTTTATGCTAACTTATGGGATCCTTTGAGCATTAGAATCTTGAATTCTTCAAATATAAGTAGAATTCCAAGGTACTTCTGGAGACACTATCAGATGAGAGATAAATCGACAACAAGAATCCTTTATTTTACCCAAAGCTCTCTTTCACTAAAATTATTCATAAATGAGTTGGAACATTGTAATTATCTTTGAAAACTGAAGTCTTCCCCAGCTTTGTCATGATCTCAGGCAACATACAGTGAGGAGACAATTCAAACCATGTCCAAAAATACGTTTTTCTAGCTTTTGATATTAGTCAATTCAATGTTCCATATTTAATGGAATCCTACTTATTTTCCAAGTCCATTTTCCCCCTTCCTAAAAAAGCTGTCTTATTCAGGGTAATTCTGAAATATTTTCGCTGGCCTGATCATGACATTTAAGATGTTATTACCTCATTATAAAAAGATCTATTTTTATTACTCTAATCAATTTGAAAGTAATTTGTAGATTATTCTTAGTGTTTTTGATTTTTTTTTCTGCTTGAAAAAAGATGATGGAATAAGTAGAACATGACATGAAACATTTTAGTTTGCCATAGATGTTTTATTTTAAAAATCAAAGCCCTTGTATCAAATGCTGGTTGGACTTTGGCACTTATTCAAACTACATTTATCCAAAGTCAAAAATTCATTTCCTAGAAAAATTTTTGAGTGAATTTAGTTTAGGAAAGATTAACTGAACTGATAGTTGTTTATCCCATCACAATCTATTTACTCTCAAAATATTCTCTCAAACTTGTAAAGTATTCTTACACAGAATCTTGTAAATTCCCTTAACAACTCTGTCTTGGAATCATGTCAACCAAAAACAATGATAGAAGAAAAGTATCAGTGGCTTTTCATATTCATTAAATTTTATTATATAAATAAATTGTTACTGGTTTACATATATATTGCATATTTGTAATGTTGGCAGATGTCCATCAAGACCAAATTAAGATAATTTAATTCCAGAAAGCATGACAAATGAACAGTCTAACTACCAACTTCAATTATATTGTATATTTAAATCTTGGAAAATTCATAGAGCTTAAAACTAAGTACTAGGTATAATATCTACCTTAACCTAGGTCTTGGAATGTACTCTTTTGAGTTAAAGAAAAAAAGTATTGTATTTTGGCACCTCTTCATGTAGAAGTGATAAATCATAATGAACCAATTCTTATGCTCAAATTTCTATATTGATAAATTTATAAGATATACATTTTTCAAGGAAATTCTGACCAACATTTTACCCTACATATTATATTCCAATAATAGTGGCCGCCTGCCAGTTTGAGGAATCCAATCTCTTTTTTGGTCCAAGTATTTCAAAGAAGGATATTTGAAAGGGGAGGGAGAAGGGTGGCTATATGATCAATTTCACTTTCCCTGGGTAAGAAACTGCACTTACCAGTGTTCACTGAACACGTCCCTTTACATTACATTTAACCTTCAAAGCAAGCTGAAAAGGTAGTATTTTTAAGTGGATCATAAAGAATAAAAGTGATATCTATTTGAACACTAATCTCCAGTGCATGTATGTGAACAACAAGCTCTGGAGATTCAAGAATTTATTTATATCATTAACCACTAGGTATAACTCTAGTCATATATTGCCATAAATTAAAACTCAGCTACTGCAAAGATGGTTTGGAATAAAGCCCAGACAAGCACTTTTCTGCAAAAAATACATTCCTCCAAAAAACTTTTTTCAGTTTGTAAGTAAAGATAGTTTAATTAAATTTAAAGGCAAAAAAAGCCTATAGGAAAATGCTTCCAGCCCCAGGTTACCCCATTGCAAGTTCCCAAGACATAGATAGACTAGCTACAAGAATTCCTGAATTATATAAATATTACTACATTGCATAGAAGCTTGTTTTCAGTTATCTTATGAAACTGGAAATACTGTTTTCCTTTCTTCCCCTATTTTTTTCAAGGGCAATGAACTATAATCCCTACAGAAATTATATACATGTGTTCCAAATATCAACTTCACTATACAAAATATGGGGTGTATAGATCAATAACAGTCTGAAAAAGATCTAAGAGTTTTAAAGGACTCCAATCTCATTAGGAGTCAATAATGTGATGAAACAGACAAAACAACTAAGTCATTATGGACTGCATCAAGAATAAACTGACTTCCAGGAGCTAACATGGTGATACCTTTATACTCTATCTTAATAAGGCCACATAAGGAGGATTTCATTCAGTTATAGCCACAGTTTAGAAAGGACACTGATAAGTTCAAGAGAAAGATAACTAAGATGGTAAAGATTCTTGAATCCAAAGTATATGAAAACTGACTGATTAGTATTGGGATGTTTAACCTAAAGAAAGGATCACATGTCAGCTGTTTTCAAATATTTGAAAGCTAACATATGAAAGCATAAGACTTGTTCTTTTTTTTTTCCCAGGGGACAAAACTAGAAATTGTGGATGGATGTTTCCAAGAGGTAAATCCAGCTTGGATGTTAGAAAACAAACAACTGAAATTTTCAACAATTGAAGATATCCAAAAATGGAATTGATTTCCTCAGGACAGAGCAAATTCCCCATCTTAAAAGATTTTCAAGAAGAGGTTTGATGGATACTTGTGTGATATATTGTAGCCAGGATTTCTTTTGTTGTAAAAAGGTTGTCACTAAGATCTCAAGGTACTCAAAATTTCTGTGATTCAGAAGGTTCATAATAATAAATCTTTAGAAGATGCATGAACTGTTTTTAGGTACAACCAAATTACACTATTCCTTTAGATGTTGAATAACCTGATATTTTTATATAATAAACTTATGTTCAGGGAATATTTCAGTATGAAGAAGAATATATCACACAATAGTCCACAATGTGGGCAATATTGTTTAAGAAGTGCCATGAGCACACATCAGTGGCCAAAAGAAAAGAATGAGAAATAGTCTGCATGACTGTGACTTTTAATGAACTTATACTTATTTTGATTTACAGTTCAGCAAGAGAGAAATGGATGGACATAATAAATACAAGTATAGAAGACTGGCTCAATGACATTACTATTTTTTAAATAAGTTGATTATTAGCTATGGCTATTGAAGATGTCAGGTGTTTAAATGATAAGAGTAATTACTCCAGATTAGGGAAAATGAAGTGAGGGGTTGGATGAGAGGTAGAAGAATATGAATTTGTAAATATTCTATTTTTCAAGTGAAGAACCATAGGGTCATTAAATATTAGTAAGGCTAAGGGCTGCTCAAGATTTTATTTGTTTAAGATCAAACCACATCTGTCCCCCAAATTATGTATTCTTGAGGAAGAAGTATTTTTCCAGGTATCTCTGTTGATACCAGTCCTTTGAAAGAAGGGAATAAGAGGCAAGTGAAGGAGCTCTCCCTTTCTAGAGAGTTGCTTATATTAAAATTTATGTTATTTAGTAGAATAAGGACATTTCTGAACTATTTCCTCATGTGCTTAGAATTTAATTTCTCCACATTATCTTTGATTTTCCTCATAGTAGTTCAGCCTTTTTTGTCAACTTGCCACAGTTGGGAAATTCACCTATGTCTTCTTCCCATGCCTTTTAAAAAATGTCCTTAAATTTGTGGGACAAATTCTATTTGACCATCCCATTTTTGTCAGGTTGTTGAAAGTATGATACAAATGAACATATGCAATGATCCATCACCTGCCTTTTGAAAATCTCTTATTGTTCTGCCAGAATTTAAAAAATTTTAGGTCACATTTCACAAGCTTATTCAACCAGAATGAAGAAATATAAAAATAGACATACATATTCTCAGTTTCCAAACTGACTTCTTATTCTAAACTTGTGATTCCTGTGGGAAACTGAAAAAGACAGAGACATTAATGTATTATGACTTTTCCTTCACAAATAAAAATATCCGGTTTTGCCATTTCTAATGGATTTTCTCATGTCTGGAAAAAATAAAATTGCAATGAAGCCAAATAAGATGAAATCTTGCTTATATTTCCTAAACCTTATCTGATTCTAAACTAAAATTTAAAAATTACATAAAAATATTAAAATTAACAGTGCTATTTAAAGCTATTATCCATTAAATTGCTATTGTTGCTCTTTGTAGTTTTGTAAATAAATCTATAAGCATAAATGTTTTCATAAATATAACTTTTTAATCAAAATTGGGGGTAGAAAATAGATATGTCTACTATTTTGGAAAGAAATTGAACTATTTAAAAATGCTATAACTGAAAGACATTTTTTCCTTCTTACTCATTTTTTAAAATTTAAAACAAACATTCAATAGAAAATTATACATTTTTTATAATCATGATCAAAATATTCTTGTGATAGAGTGAGAAATAGGTAAGGAACAGATCCTTTGCTCCTTAACTATCCACTAAATATTAAGAAATGTGTAAGATAGCCTTGAAATAAATTAAAAGACCTTTCTCTGGTACATTTGTGGAAGGACAATTAGGAATCACAGAACAGGTAGACCTGGATAGATTTAATCTGTATCATAGAAGAGAGCACCCATAACAATTAAATAATAGATCCATTTAAATAAATGCATGATGCTAACAAATAAAAAAATTTAAGCAAAAAATATTTCTTCTAAATATGCTGTTTTCATGTTTATTATAAATGCAAACTAGAGAATTTAATAAAAGGACAATTCATAAAAAAATTAAGAATTATTTTGCAGCTCTGCCAAAATGCAATAATCCAGTGAAATCTTTTGTTAAGCAATTTACTTTGTCTGAATTCTTTTTTTCTTTCTTTCAATGTAACAATCAAAAACTCAGCTTGGAAATTTATGTTTCATCATATGTTCCATTTTAAAAAAAAAACATAAATATAATTGTTATTGAAGCCAAAATATTTTAATTTTTATCAAGTTAAGATTTTTCCCCATCAGGATATAATTAAGAAATGAGTTAGGATGAAAATCAGAAGTAAAAGTCTTCCAAGACAATGCAACACATGCCTCCAGGAAATGGTGGAAACTCCATCACTTTAGGTTAAAAATGAATTTGACAATGCAATGGAAAATACACGGTAAAAACAATGAAGTTTTGGCATAGAAATCAGCCAGATTACTTACTAGAACTTTTCCATCTCTGACATTTTATAGTCTCTGATTTTATTACTTTTAGGTAGATTTCAGTAGCTTGTAATATATTTCCCAGTTCAGGCAAACTATTATAGCAAACGTCTCTTCTTCCACTTAGGGATAATAATTATTGGTATACAGTAATAGGAAAAAATAGCATTTTCATTTTAATTAACAGATTATATGACTTTCAATTCCTGTTATCCTGGGACTTCTTGATAAGGACACATTTTTAAAAAATAAATATTTAGCTTGTTTAAGACAAGAGAATAACCAGGGCTGAGACAGAAATGTTCTGAAAGTCACCAAAATGCAGGGTTAAAGTAGAAATTCACTGAAAAGAGGGAAGGTCCATTTTGCACTAGGATGAAGGGAATTAATAACAATTCTTTAGCTGATGAGAAGGAAGCATAATTAAAAATAAGAAGAGTAAAAATCAGATTAATCATTAATCATTTATTAAACATTTATTAATGTTTCAAGTCCAAGAATAAAAGAATAAAATGAATTAGTCCCTTCCTTTGTGGAACTTACTTTAACCAAAATTATACACTGGTGTAATTAAAGAACATATATGAGAAGAATACTGAATTGAAAGTCAGACCTCACTATACGAATAAGTTATAGTACTTTCTCTTAGAACAAAATTTCAAAAATGTTTCTTCTGCTTGTTTTTGGAGCAGGGAACTTTTCCATAAATTTTCCATATTTTCCTGTTTCCAATTTTCCATAAAGCAAATTACATTTTGAGTCTACATATAAAAGAAGTTAAAATACAAGGAAAAGGGGACAGATGCCAAAGAATTTCCATTAGAAATGAAATATTGGTTTTTAAAAATACATTCTAAATAATGAACATGGTTGTGAGATTCAAACATACACATTTATATATGGTTTTAAGCTTTAATTATCTCATAAATATAAATGTATCATTTGAAAGTTTAATGCTGTTTCTTTTATACTTAGTTTTATGACTTTTGAATAAAAAACTGTTATGTTTTAATTGCATTAAAATGGGAAATATTGTCATTCATTGTGGGTCAGACAGTTTCTGCATAACATTTTTCTCAGATCATTGTTTCAGTAGAGGCCTGACCACATCAATCATCTGATCTATCCATAACAGAGTCTTTTTTGTGGGATATAAATTGTCATGTATGCGTCAAAATCTAGTTCGTGGATGGTTTTAAAGGTAACATTACAAAATCAATCCTTACGATCACTGATTATCATCTGATGAAAGCTTTTGTAAACTATGAAATCCACTAAAGAGTTGTATCACACAAGATACTAATTATCATATATTATAAATATTTTAAAACTATCAACATTTAAAATTGCATATAATTTAATTTTCACATATTATTTTTAAGATCTGTAGCATTTATATTTCTGAAGTTATTCAAGTTTAAAATTGCACTGACTTTTGTGATGTGGTATATAACCATATATCATAGCATATATCAGAGAAGACTAAAAATAGGGAAAAATAAAACAAATGCTTACATTAATATAGGAAGTTCACATTGAGGGACTTGCTCTACTAATTCAGATCTGCATTTTGCCTATGGCTTATTGTCTTAGAGAAATGCCTAAGATTAAGAGTTTTAAGTGACTTGCCCAGCATCACATAATCAGTATGCATGTATCAAAAGGCAGGTCTTAGACCCGATTTTCTAAATTTTATATGCTATACCATGCTAATTATTATTATGTAGTAGATAGAGATTACATTTGCATCTTTAATATAACGGATATGGGTATTGCATTTATATGTTTAATATATGCATAATATAACATATAATTATTATAAATATATTATTGCATATTTATGAGGTATATAAAATATCTGTAATATCACACATCAACAGCTTCTGCAGCTTTTTATTTGGGGAGACTTGCACTTAGGCACTGAGAAGTTAAATGACTTCTCAAGATGATATCTATCAAAATTTTGTATCAAAAATGACTTGAACACAAGACTCCCTTTCTCAAGAACCATGTCTCAACAAATTATACTATTAAACAGATGTATTATATATTTATGTACATTAATTAACATGCAATAATATAGCATGTATGAGTTCATAATGTTACTCTCATATATTATATAATTACAAATTATGGTGAAACTTATGACATACTATGGAAAGTGCCGAGGATAGGCTTTGGAAAGAAGAAAGCTAACTATGCATTTGTTATATATAGATGGTAGAGACATGAGCAAGTCACTTAAATAACTTTCTAGGACTATAAATGAGAGGAGTCGTGGAAAGAATAATGTTTCTCCAGTAGGAATTTCCCACAACATTAAAATCAAAGGTCCAACACCTTTGATCTATATTATGTTTCAAATAATTATGTATGCATATATAGATGTTTGTGTTGTGTGCAATAACAATACAGTTCATATTATAATGTATATTGCTATATATAATTATATCTACATATGTACACATATATTTAATATATGAATTAAATATGCATGAAAGTACGTCACTCAAAGTTACAATTTGAACAAATTGTTCACTTGTTAGGAAAAATGGATAAGACTACTGTACATCTGTATTCCAGCTCCAAACCAACTGTTGAAAAGATTTGATCCTGCAATCCGTTTATGAACACCTGCAATTTATATCACATGCACTCTCATTTGAAACATTCTGTTAAATCTGTAAAATTGTTATAGCATAGTACCGTACTACACCATACTGTGGCTCCCAGCTTTGATCTCAGCCCTTGGGGAACATTTCTTCATGTGGGCAGCAGCAGCAGCTGTAAATACAAGTTAATACTATTGGGGTATCAAATTTCCTTTTTGTTTTCCTTCTAGCTGAAGTCAGGGGGGTTATCTGTACTACATTTCTCATTTACTATGCTTTCAAATTTCTGAAATTTCAAGATATTCTTCTAAAGGGAGTGGCTTAATACTATGACAATGAAGCTCCATTTTTTAAAAGGGGTAAAAAAAAAATCCCCTTCCTTAATACAGGTAAATATCTAAACCCAACCTTCACATCTTTCATCTTTTGTTCCTGATGCACTCCACCAGAAATTACAAAGCTGTTTGTAGTTAACAATGGAAAAATCATGAAAGTGTGGAGAAAAAGTGGACTTGGCCCCAAACACCATATGTCAATTTACATTTGACAGAATGGAGAGATAAGAGAAGACATTTAAAGTGGAGGTAATGAATTCAGGTTCATATGAAAATAAAAAGACAACATAAGGCACAATGATTTGTGTTTTTATTCAATGGACATTTTTAAAAATTCACTTTCTGTTAAACCCCAATGGAAATTTTCCAAAAAAAATCCTATGTATTTCCCAAAACTAAACATAATTTACTTGGTTTCTGTGGTGGTGTGAACTTGGCAACTATTGGACAGGGTCTAACAATATGTAGATGTTAATGAAGGCAAAAGAAAAAAAAAATATCATCAGACATGGATCAGAATTCTTCAGTTGTAGTTTTGGCTCTTCTGCTTACTAGTTGAATGATTGTGGGAATGTGACACTTTCTCTGAGCCTCAATTTACCCATCTGTATAGTGTAAGGTATTCTGTTCCTATATCACAGAGTTGTAGGAGAGAGAAATATATTGTTACCTCTAAAATCCTATATATAGGAGAATGACATACAGACATTTGACAATTATAAGGTTCTTTGTAATAATGTTTTGTGCTTATAGGCAATACAAGTATACAGACATACATATATGCATATATATATATATATATATATATATATATATAGGAATTAGGAAACTATAAAACATAAATAGTAAGGTTACTAGCACAGGGTCTCACACAAAGCAAATATTGGAGTTCTGGCCATTACTGACTCTTAGATCAAACCAGAATGTTCTCTGTTACAAACACTGATACATTTGTATTTCATTTCTTAATGTTATAGTAAACCCACTTTTAAAACAGCAGAATGGCATACTACTTTTTGAGTAATGGGAAGTTTTTTTTTTTTTTTTTGAGGGGAGTGGAAGGTATTGGGAGGATGCAATACATACTTTCTTCATGGAGAACTGAGATAAAAGAACGTTAGGAAAACTAACACAAATGTAATTGTGGGAATCCATTAGAATATTCTAAAAGCCAGATATCATAGCAAATTATAAAAATAACCCTTTATAAAATACTTACTATGTACTAGATACTGTGCTAAGAGCTTTATAATTATTATCTCCTTGACTCTCACAAGGATCTTTGAAGGTAGGTTCTATTATTATTCTTATTTTATAGATGAGGAAACTGAGACAAACAGAAGTTGAATGACTTATCTACAGGGTCACACAGCTCATAAGTATTTAGGGCTAGATTTGAACTCAGATCTTCCTGATTTCAGATCCAGTGCTCTAATACTGTGCCATTTGGCTTCCCTGACTACAAGATATATAAGAATCAGTGTCTACTATTTCTCCAGTCTTATGGTAGTATTGCAAAAGTGCCTTATATTGGTTCCTTCCTTTTTAATTCCTCCCTTCCCAAGTTCCAACCTCAGTTTAGGCTTTTTCAAAAAGGAAAAAAAATATGAGAAAGAAAATAAAATGCAAGCAAACAACAAAAAGAGTGAAAATGCTATGTTGTGATCCACCCTCAGTTCCCATAATCCTCTTGCTGGGTGTAGATGACTCTCTTCATCATGAGATCATTGGAACTGGCCTGGATCATTTCATTGTTGAAAAGAGCCATGTCCATCAGAATTGATCAATGCATAATCTTGTTATTGTTGTGTACAATGATCTTCTGGTTCTGCTCATTCATGTAAGTTCATGTAAGTCTCTCCAGGCCTCTCCAAAATCATCCTGCTGATTGTTTCTTATAGAACAATAATATTCTATAACATTCATACACAGTAACTTATTCAGCCATTCTCCAATTAATGGGCATCTATTCAGTTTCCAGTTTCTTGTCACTACAAAAAGGGCTGCCACAAATATTTTTGCACATGTGGATTCCTTTCCCTCCTTTAAGATCTCTTTGAGATAAGACCAGTAGAAACACAGCTGGATCAAACTGTATGCACATTTTGATAGCCCTTTGGTTGGATCAATTCACAACTCCACTAACAATGTATTAGTGTCCTACTTTTCACCACTGTCTACAATAGTCATCATTATCTTTTCCTTAGCCATTTGAGAAGTATGTGGTTCTTCCCTTATTATTAAAAGCTAATTAGATTTTTTTTCTGGTTGTCACATCATATTGTTGAATTATATTCAGCTTGTAGTTGAAGAAAATGTCTCTATATACCTTCCCCATCATATTCTTGGGAACTTAAATTTTTGTGCCAATATGAAAGTCTCCACATTTAATTCTATTGAATTACATCTTAGAATCAGTACTATGCTCTAAAGTTTGGATGCTAACTGTATCATGTAATATATAAAGCTTTGTATTTTATAAAAATTTGAAGAGAAATATCCAAGTCACTATTTTTTTTAAGTTAAAAAAAACATGGGACCAATTATGGATTCCTGGAATACTTCACCAAAGATCTCCTGCTAGGATGATAATTTACCCATTCAGCAATTTTTTTATTCCATATGATTGTACCTATTCCATATCTCTTTATCTTTTTCCACAGTTATAGCATAATGTACCTTATCAAGGGCTTTAATAAAATATAGGCAAAGTATATTTCTAGCATTTCCATAATTTTTAATAATCTTGTCAAAAAAATTAGTTTAGTTTGATGTGACTAGTGCTTCATGAAATTACGCTGACTCTGTAATCAACTGGCTACTCCTGGGCTCATTTCACTATATTTTTGAAAATCAAATAAACATTAATTTAGGTTCTTTGCTACTTATAGCCTGTTGAATTTTAAGTAAATAACATATCTTTTGGCTTCAGTTTAATAGTTTATAACATGGTGGTGTCAGAATATATATAATCCCTCTAATGTCCTTTTCAACTCAAAATTTATGAAACCACAGTTACAGTTTCTGTAAAATATATTTAGATTTATTAACCAATACATTCTTTAAGACATTGTCTAGTGGGAGAATGTTTTCAGTGGTACAAGGTTAATGCTTTTATATTTTTACAGCCTTTTTAAAGTTGCCTTTCAACTTTAAACTTTTCTTACCCAATAAGCTTTTCTCAACCAGCTGATACAAGTTGGTATCTCAGAACATGTAGAATAAATTGTTATGACCAAAATATCAAGATGCCATTGGTTCTAGCTGATTCTATAAAGAAGAGGTATAAAGATGATTGAAAACCATGGAAATAAACATTTGAGAAAAGATTATAGGCACCACAACTGGGAAACTGAATAGAATCAAATAGATATAGAATTACACTCATTTCAGGAGATTATAGAAAGTAGAAAATGCATGACTAAATTATAAGTTTGCTTTCTTTCATTACTAGTGCTATAGATAACTAGTTTTAACTGGAGATAATAGAGGAAGAAAAAAAATAGAATGGTCTTTCTTCTTCTGCCACATAATCCAAAGTCCTTTCAAAAGTTTTGCTTCCAATGATGTAATTGTATTTTAATACTCCAAAACTTTAATGCTTTTTTATTTCTAGTAATGTGACATAAAGTCAAGGTTACAAATAAACACCTCACTTCATTAAGTTTTTGAAAAGGGTCACAAGGATTGATCTGTACTCCTATTCTCCCAAATTATATTTTCATCTAAGAAAGAAAGGAGATTCCAAAAATGAAATGCCCACAGGAAATACACTGCTTGTGTTTATTTTAAACACAGTAATTAGGAACATAGTGAAATATGAGAAAGGAAATCCATTTGCTGAAATAAGAAGAGTTATCTTCATAACAGATTTACTCAGTTTTAGAACCATGTTACAATGAAGTCAGTCTCTTTCTTATACAGAACTTTGTTAGAGATCAAATGTCTCCAGGAGGAAAATGCAACAAGTCATTTTTATAACACACTTCCTTTTTCAGTAAGAGGTCATCCCACAAAGGAAACAAGGAAGGAACATCAAGAAATGTAACTAGGAGCACCTTCTTCCTCTCCCAATGACCAGTCCTTCCTTCTGCCATCAAATTAGAGACACACTACAACTTCAAGTCTGGTGACCTTTGTTTAACCCATGTCTCCAGCTTCCATTCTAGGCTACCTAGAACTCCAAAAAAAGAAGAAGAAGAAGAAGAAGAAGAAGAAGAAGAAGAAGAAGAAGAAGAAGAAGAAGAAGAAGAAGAAGGCAACGTTTGCCTTCCTTACCTATTTTTTTTCCTTTTGTAAATAAGCAAATTCAGGAAGATTGTCATTAAAGTCATTTAAATCATTTCAGAAATTAAGCTGTTTTTCCCAATTCAGTTTTTCCCATTATCAGAACTCGCCTACCATTTATATATTTCATTAGAAAATAACTTGTTCTGTTTTCATTTCCTTCTTTTCATTGTTCCCCATTCTACCTCTTCACTTCCCTTGTACAATATAATTTAATATACTGAGTCACTTTATTATAAAAATGTTTTAAATGAGTATAAAACTTTTAATTTTAATATAGCAAATGATGCAAACATTATTCATAAGAGAGAGAAACATGAATGCATCTCTTGGAGCAAGGGACTTCTTATTAGAAATATAGACCTAATAAAAGGATGAATGTTAGCCAAAAGTTGTTATTGTGGTTGTTGTTTTTTTTCCTAATTAGGTATATTTTTATACAACAATGTCTTTCTTCTAGCTCACTCATTTATAGAAAGTTTATGCTTTTGTGTGAATATGAAAGCTGGTTGAGAAAAGCTTATTGGGTAAGAAAAGTTTAAAATTGAAAGGCAACTTTAAAAAGGCTGTAAAAATATAAAAATTTAAGTAGAATTTAAATCCTAGTATAATTAACCCCTCAGGGTTATCAAAATTCTTTTTTGTAATGGAATTTCATTATTATAATTATTTCTAGAAATCATTTCTACTCCATTATCTTGACACCTTCACCATTCATTCTTATCCATCTTCTCAGACACACCTGGAAGAAAGATTTAATTTTTTTAAACCTCACATGGATGTCTTCAAGGGATTTGGACACTGAGCTTAAGAGGGAAAGTGTTGTTTTTGTACAAATTAACTTCTAACTCTTCTCTGAGTGTTCCCTTCCTCTTGAGATGAACAAATGTGCCCTAGAAATTCCCTAGGGAAAGAACTCCCTAGCAGTATGGAATTTTAGACAGATTGTGATGGAAAGAATCATGGTGATCAATTAGCTCTTTCCTTAATTTTACAGATGAAAAAAAATAGATACTTAGATATTAAAGGCTAATCTAAGAAATCAGAGCCATAGCATTACTTTCTAGAAAATGAGTGAAATGCTTTAATTGAGATAACTATTGGAGGAAACAAAAATTAATACATGGGAAAGTGAATGAGGATATATAATTTTGGGTAACTCTCTAGAATCTTTCAGTTTCTGAGACACTTACTCTTTTCAGTAATGAATCAGACAGGCTAGAAAAACAATAGGACTGTGTTACTCCACTGTTTTAATTCACACAATGGAAGGCCAAGGAGAAACTTAGAATGAAATATATTAAGAAAAAACTACCAGCAGGGTAGTTCATGCTACAGGAAGGGAAATGCCAGGAATTGGCAAATTAAAAACACACAAAATCATTGAAGTTTTCATCTTAGCATGAGGATGAAAGTTGTTATTTTAATTATATTATAGTTTTAGTTATTTATTTTAATTATAGTATAATATAACTAACTATCCTATGGATAATGAATGGAATAGATATTATATTAAACTCTCTATAAGGTATATCTCTCTGTATATATAAATTATATATAATCCATATATTCCTATTAAATTACTTTATATTTTATATATTTATTCATCAACCCTCATATAGGTAATGAATAGGACAAACATTATTCTAAATTGTTTATGTTAATTTATTGTTAATTTTTTTTCATAGCAAAGTGCTAGGTACTATAGGAGATATTCTTTTGACTTAAATTTCATCAAAAATGACTTTTAGACCAGTTCTCCCTATGTCAATCAATCTATAGGTAGAGGGAACCACTGATAAACCTAATATTGATCACAATATTGAGCACAGAAGCTTTAAATCTGCTCGATTTTTCCAACCTTGCATGGTTCATTCCTTTTTAGGTAGTCTGTTCTCCCTGCCATCTTTGAGAAACTTAGTTTGGGCAACTAATTAGTATGAATTTTACTGCAGTTCCAAACTCCAAGCTCAAATGATCCATAAACTAGGAAAAGTGACTGTAGGCATCATCTGTCATACTCAACTAAAATACACTTTTTTTAGTGTCTTTTTAAATAACTTTTTATTGACAGAACATATTCCTGGGTCATTTTTTACAACATTATCCCTTGCACTCACTTCTGTTCCAACTTTTACCTTCCCTCCCTTCACCCCCTCCCCTACATGGCAAGCAGTCTTATACATGTTAAATATGTTATAGTATATACTAGATATAATACATGTGTGCAGAACCGTACAGTTCTCTTGTTACACAGGTGAATTGGATTCAGAAGGTAAAAATAACATGGGAAGATAAACAAAAATATAAACAGTTTATACTCATTTCCCAGTCATCCTTCTCTGGGTGCAGTTGCTTCTGTCCATCATTGATCAATTGGAACTGAATTAGATTTTCTCTTTGTCGAAGATATCCACTTCCATCAGAATACATCCTCATCCAGTATTGTTGTTGAAGTATATAATGAAGTCTCCTGGTTCTACTAATTTCACTCAGCATCAGTTCATGTAAGTCTTTCCAAGCCTCTCTGTATTCATCCTGCTCATCATTTATTATAGAATAATAATGTTCCATAACATTCATATACCACAATTTATCCAACTATTCTCCAATTGATGGGAATTCATTCATTTTCCAGTTTCTAGCCACCACAAAAAGGGCTGCCACAAACATTTTGGCACAGACAGGTCCCTTTCCCTTCCTTAATATCTCTTTGGGATATAGGCCCAGTAGTAGAACTGCTGGATCAAAGGGTATGCATAGAATGACAACTTTTTGAGTATAGTTCCAAATTGCTCTCCAGAATGGTTGTATCTATTCACAACTCCACCAACAGTCCATCAGTGTCCCAGTTTCCCCATATCCACTCCAACATTCGTCATTATCTTTTTCTGTCATCTTAGCCAATCTGAGAAGTGTGTGGTGGTTATCTCAGAGTTGTCTTAATTTGCATTTCTTTGATCAATAATGATTTGGAATACTTTTCATATGGGTAGAAATAGTTTCACTTTCATTATCTGAAAATTGTCTGTTCATGATCTTTGACCATTTATCAACTGGAGAATGACTTGATTTCTTACAAATTTGAGTCAATTCTCTATATATTTTTGGAATGAGGCCTTTATAAGAACCTTTAATGGTAAAGATGTTTTCCCAGTTTGTTGCTTCCCTTCTAATTTTGTCTGCATTTGTTTTGTTTGTACAAAAGCTTTTTAACTTAATATAATCAAAATTTTCTATTTTGTGCTCAATAATGATCTCTGGTTCTTCTTTGGTCACAAATTCCTTCCTTCTTCACAAGTCTGAGAGGTAAACTATCCTATGTTGTTCTAATTAATTTATGATCTCGTGCTTTATGCCTAAATCATGGACCCATTTTGATCTTATCTTGGTATATGGTGTTAAGTGTGGGTCTATGCCTAATTTCTGCCATACTAATTTCTAGTTTTCCCAGCAGTTTTTGTCAAATAATGAATTTTTATCCCAAAAGTTGGGATCTTTGGGTTTGTCAAACACTAGATTGCTATAGTTATTGACTATTTTGTCCTGTGAACCTAACCTATTCCACTGATCAACTAATCTATTTCTTAGCCACCAAATGGTTTTGGTGACTGCTGCTTTATAATACAGTTTTAGATCAGGTACAGCTAGGCCACCTTCATTTGATTAAAATACACTTTAAAAAGATTATTACTGTGAGTTATCTCAGGGACTTATAAATGTACTCTCTATAATAAAATCTATTATATCTGGTTAAGTCAAAATATAATTTAGGGTTGCAAACTCTTCAAACTTTACATGTAACATTTGGCTAAAATTTTATTTTTCTTCTAGGAAATGAAAAAGTATTCCCTCCAAAGCTTTCTGGTTTCAGCAATATTGAATCATCAAGTTACTGAGAATCCAGTCATCAAATATCTCTTTGCATTCACAGACAGAAAAGAATGATATATAGAAGAATAATCTCTTTTAAAATATTTATAAGCACTCAGAATTTAAAGATGTTTTGCTTCTCATCCATATAAAACAGAGAACATTAATTTGTGAAGTGGGATCCCTCAGACGAAAAAGGAACAGCAAGATGTGACATGAGCAGCCAGAATAGTCTAAAATTTGAACTTTGATCAAGTAAAAAGTATAATAATGTCCTTCATTTTTATAGCACATAATTATCTCCACCATTGTCTACCATAAATATTTGACCCATATATCATAGATTTAAGAAATTTTTGACTTGAAAATTTAACTCATTAATGTATAATAAAAACAGTAAAAAGTCATATGTTTGGAATATTTTTATAATAGTTTATTTTTGTCTAAAGAGATAAGGTGAGATTAGTAGAACCTGCTTCAACTTAGAAATCATTGTTCTAAATCAAAAAAGAGGAATCTGGGTCCTCAAGTTAAGGAACTCCCAGTATAGGAATTCTCTCTAACAAAGTCTAATTATGATTTAGTAGTCAAATCATAGGGAGCTGCCTGACACATAGAGGTTAAGTTTCTTTTCCATAGTAAAATAGCTTAAAAAATTAGTCAGGAATATGATGGGAATGTGCAACTTTATGATATCGCATCTATTAGTTCATTGTTTAGAACCAATTGCTTCTATAAAATTAATTCAATGCAACAAGATTTTATTAAACAGCCACTACTTACATACCAGGGGAAGCTAGGTATTTCAGTAGTAGAGTACTGGACTTGGAATCAGAAAGAGTCTTCTTCATGAATTCAAATCCAGCCTCAAACACTTACAACCTGTGTGACCCTGGTCAAGTCACTTAATGCTGTTTGCTGATGTTCCTCATTTATAAAATAAGCTACAGAAGAAAATGACAATCCACTACAATATTTTCACCAAGAAAACACCAAATGGGATCAAAAGGCATCAAACATGATTGAAATGATTGAACAACAACAACAACAATGTACCTACCAGACTTCATGCTAAACAATAAGTGTAAAAAAAAAATCACTGTTTTAAGGACCTTATTCTGATCCTTTGTTTAAAATAAATGCTTTAAGAAATAAATCATTGCAAGCTGAAGAACTTTGACTAGATAACTTCATATTCAGAAGTATTTGGGATTCTGAAGGGTCCATAAAAGTATAAGATCCAAGCTCTACCCACAAGGAGGGAAACAAGAAAGGTAGCCAAGAGGAATACACAGGGAATAATAAATAACAGTATATAATTTAATGCCATGTAGAATGCTGAATTATGTGGGCTATCAGTATACTTGGAGTTCAGAGAAGGAGGAGACTTGGTAATCATTAGCCTCTGTCTGGATAAGTCATTGAGTAGCTGTAACTAGTGTTGGCCCAATACCAATATTATACCTACCTCAACTCATTCATAAAATTCAAAATTGCTAAAAATGGCTACAATTTCTGTTACATTCAACTTTTGATGTTTAATGTACAAATGAGAAGATTTCCAAATCTATGTCTGAGTTTTTATTTTACCCTGTCTTTTGACCATCAGTTATATGGAATCTGGATGAATAATAATTATATTTAGGAACTGCTTTAGAGTTTACAAATCACTTTTTACCTAACAGTCCCTAAAGGTAGGTAGTGCAGATATAACTATCCCTGTTATAAGTGAGGAATCTAAGGCACAGAGTGGTAAATTGACTTGCCCAAAGACACAAAGCTCATAACCAAGATCTTCTGACACTAATATAATGCCCTTTCCACTCCTTCATACTTACTTTTAGAGTTAATAATAGGTCAAACCTAGAAAGCTGTCCAGCTGGCTAGAAACAAGGGTGAAAAACAAAGCACTAACAACTTCAGTAAGAAACAGCAGGAAGAGGTCTTGAAATAAGGAAGGATGGGTGAGGTCTTTGTGGGGAAGGCAGAGTGCAAGTGAAGGGAGGGAACTGGCCTGACAGCTTTTTTTAAGGAGTCCTGACACCACAGATTAAGGAGTGGGTGTGGTAATAAATGCAAAAAGTTATAATTGCTTATACTTATGTAGCACTTTGTGGCTTACATGTCACTTCCTTTAACAAAACCTTCAAAAGTAAGTAAAGTAATTATTAACAGTGAAATAATTATTAGTAATTTTATTTTAGAAATGACAAAGCTCAAATTTCCTTTTGAACAATATAGAATAATGTCTTATTTCCAATGGGGTAGTTTAATGTTTTGGAAAGGCTGAAAAAAAAATCTCTCTTTTAAAATAAAAAAAAAAAAACTAAAAAAAAATTGAATATAAAGAAATAATTTCTAGGTCACCAAACAAATAAATGACCCCATGGATGCCTTCAGAGATGAAAGTATATGAATACCTCAGTTCATTTGCACATATATTTTGAGACAAAAGATGGTAAAGATTAAACAAATAAAAAACAGAAAAAAATTGGAGATAGGAGCATGACAAAATAAAAGGCTTGATTTCATAGAATTAATTTGAGGAGTTTAAAGTTTTAAGCAAAAAGTCAATTACGGAAAACCAGTAGGTTCTTATCTAAGTCTCTGAAAAGCAAAGGAACTGAATATAAGAATTAGGTGTAGAAGACCCTGACATAGAAACCTAAAGATTATTTACAAAATGCCCAAATTAAAAAAAACATACACACACAAATATAGATTTTAAATTAACCGATGTCAGAAAATGAAATTGAATCAGTTGTAACAAAAGTATCAAAGCAAAGAAAAAGACAAACAAATAAGTTCATGGCCTAGAATTACAGATAATTTTATCAATATATTAAAGAACACAGAATATGTATACTTTACTAATTATTCTCAAAAACTGGGTAAGAAAATATACTATCAAACTCTTGCCAAGAAGCAAATAAGGTGCTAACAAACCAGGACGGATAAAGTAAATAAAAATAATTTTAGAGCAGTATTCTTAATGAATATCAACTTTATTTAAAAAAAAAAAAAGCCCTAGACTTGTTAAAAACATATTCACAATGTCCAAGTTGCATTTACCTTTCAGAATTCAAGAATACCTCTAATTCAACAGTAAGAAAACAATTTATTATAAAATAAAAAATATTCACACATAATTTCATTCATAGATATAGAACAAAATAGTCTTTGACAAAATGCAATATACTTTTATTCTAAAACTTTGCAAATTAAGAGCATTTTTACATATTAAAAAGCATACATAGAAAATTCAAACAGAAAATACGAAAATCAATTTATAATTTTAATATTACTAAGTAGCAGTTAAGGATATTTTGTTGTTAGGCAAAATAGTAAAACTTATTTTGGGAGGGAGGCAAGATTTAGAATATCAAGAAAGATAGTGAAGAATAATAAAAATGAAAGCAAAATAGCAATTTTAGACCTCAAAAATATAATAAAAACACTAGATTTCTGTTAATATTTGTAAAATAGAAAAGTAGGGGTACAAGAGATGTTAACTGCAGCATATACTTTCAGATGAGGTCATAATATTATTAGTTTTATTGACTTGTTTTAATTTCTTACAAAACTTCTCAAAGTAGGATAAATTGGTAAACATTATATACATATATATGCATATATATAATATATACATTAATAGATATACATATATATATATATAAAGCAATAAAACACAATTTAAAAAGAACTATTTCATATTGATTGAAAATTAAGAAATAATACCATCAAACTATGTAATAAAGTATTATTCATCAAAACTTTTCTGGTACAGGCTGAAAAATAAAGTGGTAGATCAATTGAATGGATTCAACCATGACAAGAATTCATTATCAAACAAAAAGAATGGAAAGAATGGAAAATAAAAGAAGAAAAACTAGGTATAAAGAACCACCTCATACTATATACCAAGATAAGATCAAGCAAGGACAAAAAATTGAAACTCAAAATCTTGTAAAAGGGAATGTTTAAAATGGTGTTAAGATGTAATTGGGGGAAATTAAAATAGCATTTAAAAATGAAGAAATAGTGATCTGAAAAATACTAGTTAAAAAAGCACACACAAGATGACCTTAAAACCTGGAAATATAAATTATCTGGGGAATAATTCCTTTTTTACAAATTTTTCTGGGGAAATTAGAAAAAAGCTTACCAGAAATTAGGTTTGGACTACTATCTTATAACATGTCATAATAATAACCTCAAAATAAATATATACCTTGAAAATTAAATCAGAACTTATTTTTAATTAGAAGAAATCCAGATTAGGCACTTTTTTCATCATCTTTCCCAATAAAGGGGTAAGTTGTTTACCAAATAAAGTATACAGTTAATCACCAAAATGAAACATAATTTCCATTATATTAAAGCAAAAAGCTTCTATAGGAAGAAATTTAATGTAAATAAAATAAAAAAGAAATGGTGTCCTTAGAGGGAAAATATTTCTATTAAATAACTCTGAAAAGAATCTGACATACAAGATATGTAGGTAACTAACAGAAGTATTTAAGACCAAACTCTATTTCCTAACAGATAAGTAGTAAAAGATATAAGTAGTTCTCAAAAGAAAAATTACAAACTATTATCAAGAAAATGAAACATCACTTCACCAAAAATGGAAGAAATATAAATCAAAGTAATTCTGAAGTTTTATGTACTATTAAGCAAATGAAAAATATGCTAAAAGATGTGAGATATCAATGTTGGAGAAGTAATAGAAATATAGTCACACATTTAAATTCACTGCTGGTGGAGCTATGAATTGATCCAATTATTCTGGATAGCAATTTGAAATTAAGGTAATATTTGTCTATTGAAACAAATATTAAACTGTTAAGTATGTACCTATCAGTTAATCAAGCATTTATTTAGCACCAACTATCATCCAGGCACAGTGTTAGGCATTTCATATATATATATATAAATTGTTTTATTAATCATGTTGGGAGAGAAAAATCAGAGCAAAAGGGGAAAACCATGGGAGAAATAAAAATAACAGAAAAAAAAAAAGAACATAGCATGTGTTGATTTACAATCAGTCTTCTTAGTTCTTTTTCTGGATGCAGATGGCATTTTCTGCCCAAAGTCTATTGGAATTGCTTTGGATCACTGAACCACTAAGAAGAACCAAGTCTTTCATAGTTGATCATTGTACATTCTTTCTATTATTGTGTATAATGAATTCTTGGTTATGCTTTTTTGCTCAGCATCAGTTCCTGTAACTCTTTCCAGGCCTTTCTAAAATAAGCTTGTTCATCGTTTTTTTTTTTTCATAAGAAAATAATATTTCATTACCTTCATATACCACAACTTGTTAGCCATTCCCAAGCTGATAGGCATCTAGTAATTTTCCATTTCTTTGTTATGGCAATAAGAACTGCTGCAAACATTTTTATTAAAGCTTTTCATTTTCAAAACATATGCATGGATAATTTTCAATATTCATCTTTGCAAAAACTTGCATTCAATTTTTTCCTTCTCTTCCCCCAACTCCCTCCCCTACATAGAAAGCAATCTAATATATGTTAAACATGTGCAGTTATTTTGTACATATTTTCATAATTATCATGTTGCACCAAAAAATATCAAATCAAAAAGGAAAAAAAAATGGAGTAAGAAAACAAAATGCAAGCAAACAACAAAAAAGTGAAAATACTATGTTGTAGTCCATATTCAGTTTCCACTGTCCTCTGTCTGGGTACAGATGACTCTCTTCATCACAAGATCATTAGTCTGACTCATTTCATTGTTAGGAAGAGTTATGTCCATCAGAATTGATTATCATATAATCTTGTTGTTGCCATGTTCTGCTCACTTCACTTAGCATCCAGGCCTCTCTGAAATAACCTTGCTTATTGTTTCTTACAGAAAAATAATATTCCATAGCACTGATAAACCATAACTCATTCAGCCATTCTCCAACTGATGTGAATCCACTCAGTTTCCAGTTTCTTGCCACTACAAAAAGAGGTACCACAAACATTTTTTGCAAATATGGGTCTCTTTCCTCCTTTATGATTTCTTTGAGATACAGGTCCAGTAGAAACACTGATAAATTAAAGGATATTCACGGTTTGAAAGTCATTTGGGCATAGTTCCAAATTGCTCTCCAGAATGGTTGAATGAATTCACAGCTTCACCAACAATGTATTAGTGTCCCACTTTCTCCACATGACCTCCAACATTCATTATTATCTTTTCCTCTCATTTTAGTCAACCTGACGGGTGTGTAGTGGTATTTCAGAGTTGTCTTAATTTTCATTTCTCTGATTAGTAGTAATTTAGAGCATTTTTTCATATGATTAGAAATAGTTTCAATTTTTTCATCTGAAAATTGTCTGTATATCCTTTGGCCATTTATCAATTTGAGAATGGAGTGAATTCTTATAAATTTGGATCAATCCTCTACATATTTTAGAAATGAGTCCTTTATCAGAACTTTTGGATGTAAACAATTGCTTCCTTTCTAATCTCATCTGCATTGGTTTTGTTTGTACAAAAACTTTTTAACTTAATATAATCAAAATTATCTATTTTGTATTCATTAATGTACTCCAGTTCTTTGGCTACAAATTCCTTCCTCCTCCACAGGTCTGAGGTAAACTATCCTTTGTTCTTCTAATTTGCTTGTAATATCATTCTTTATGTCTAAATCATGAACCCATTTCAATCTTATCTTGGTATATGATGTTAGGGGTTGGTCAATGCCTAGTTTCTGCCATACTAGTTTACAATTTTCCTAGCAGTTTTTGTCAAATAGTGAGTTCTTATCCCCAAAGCTGGAGTCTTTGGATTTGTCAAACACTAGATTACTTATTTTCCTATTTAATAATGACTATTTTGTCCTGTGAACCTAATCTATTCTACTGATTGAAGACTCTTTTTTTTAGCCAATACCAAATGGTTTTGATGACTACTGCTTTATAATATAACTTTAGGTCTGGTACAGCTAGGTCACTTTCAGTGGCATTTGTTTTTCATTGATTGCCTTGAAATTCTTGACCTTTTGTCCTTGCAGATGAACTTAGTTATTATTTTTCTAAATATGAAAAATAATTTCTTGGGAGTTTGATTGGTATGGCATTGAATAAGTAGAACAATGCAGATAGTATTGTCATTGTCATTATATTCCCTAGGCCTACCCATGAACACTTGATATTTTTCCAAAAGATTATATCTGACTTTATTTTTGTAGAATGTGTTTTATAATTCATATAGTTCCTGATTTTGCCTTAGCAGTTAGACTCCCAAGTATTTTATAATATCTACAGTAATTTTAAGTGGAATTTCTTTTTGTGTCTCTTGCAGCTTGACTTTGTTAGTAATATATAAAAATGCTAATGATCTATGTGGATTTATTTTATATCCTGCAACTTTGCTAAAGTTTTGATTTGTTTCCACCCCTTTTTAGGTGATTCTCTAGGATTCTCTAAGTATACCATCATATCATCTGCAAATTTGGTTTCTTCATTACTTATTCCTTTAATCTCTTTTTCTTATTGCAAAAACTAACATTTCTAATATAATACAGAATAGTAATGGTGTTAGTGGGCAACCTTGAATATTTGAATTATTTCTTTCTGGCTGCTTACAATATTTTATCCTTGGTCTCTTTCAGGATGTGATTGATGAATTATTTTCTTCAGTTAGCTTTTTTTTTTTTAACTCCTTTTGTATTTGTCCAATTGAATTTTTAAATGAGCGGTTTTGCTCAGTGGATTTTTTTTCCCATTTCACAAATTCTGTTTTTTAAGGAGACATTTTCTTTTTCCATTTTGTAAAATCTGTTTTGTAAAGAGTTATGTGCTTTTTCCATTTCACTAAACCTATGTTGTAAAAGCTTTCTTCAGATAATTTCTGTGTTTCCTTTTCCAAACTCTCCTGCAATGTTCATATTTCCTTTCCCCATTTTTCTTCTTTCTTTTAAGATCCTTTTTGAATTCTTCCAAGGGAGAATTGAGAGATGGAAACTAACATATCATCCTTTGGGACTTCATCTGGAGATGATTTGCTTTTAGTGTCCTCAGGGTTTAAGGTTTGTTCTCTTTCCTCCATAAAAACTGTTTTTATAATACTTATAATATGATAATACAACATATAATATAATGGTAATATTTATAATGTAACAAAATTTATAATAATAAATTAAAAAATAATATGCCCTTTTTTTTAAAGGCTAAGGTCTGCTCTTAGAGCAAAGGGGAAATTTGTCCCAAGTTTCCTCTTCAGATGAAAAAGACTGCCCTGGGTTGGTGATGCTGACTTCCAATGCCGGGTGGGTGTGACCAAATCTCATATTATTCTGGGGTTCAGAGGCTCACTATTTGCCTTTTGTATTTGTGTTGTTTGTCTCTTAGCTGATCTGCTGAGTCACTGGCTTTTAACCAGGACACAGTAGCCAATGCTGCTGTATTTTGACTAAAAGCTTCCTGATGAATTCCTGGCATGTGGACACCAAACTGCCCTGGGTCTCTGATGTGCACCTGCACTTGGCCACCTCCTTTCCCCCCCTTACCAGACCTTTTCTGAAGTTCTTCCAAAATACTTTCCACTGGAAATTTGTTACACTCCAAATATTTGTGGTTTCTATCACTCCAAAACCAGTGCAGAAGCTTGATTTGGTGTTGATCTGAGACACGTCAGGAAGAGCTCAGATATAGACCTACCTCCTCTCTGCCATCTTGGCTCTGTCACCTGCAAGAAACATTTATGCATATGTGGGTCCTTTTCCCTCTTTTATGATTTCCATGGGATGATTTCTGGATAATACTCGGTAGTGGTACTGCTGTGTTAAAGGATATGCACAGTTTCATAGCCCTTTAGGCATAATTCCAAATTGCTCTCCAGAATGGTTGAATAATTTCACAACTCCACCAACAATGCATTAATGTACTACTTTTCACTCCATCATTTATGATTATTTTTTCCTATCATCTTAGCCAATCTGAGAAGTGTGAGTTGGTATCTCAGAGTTGTTTTAATTTGCATTTCTCTAATCAATAGAGATTTAGAATATTCATATAACTATAGATGGCTTTAATGTCATCATTTGAAAATTGTTCATATCCTTTGATATGAACTTTATCAATTGTGGAATGACATATGTTTTTAAAATTTGATACAGTATTTTTTGTATATTTTAGAAATGAGATCTTTATCAGAAACACCAGCTGTAAAGATTTTCCCCAGCTTTGTATGTCCTTTTTAATTTTGTTTCTGTTGGTTTTGTTTGTGAAAAAAAAAAAAAAACCATTTTAACTTAATGTAATTAAAATTGTCCATTTTGCTTTTTATGATGTTCTCTAGTTCTTCTTTGGTCATAAATTCTTTCTTTGTCTAAAGATTGGATAGGTAAGTAATCCCTTGCTCTCCTAATTTGTTTATGATATTATTATTTATACCCAAATCATGTAATTATTTTGATCTTATTTTGGTATAGGGTGGGAGATTTAAGTATATGCTCAATTTCTGATATATCATTTTCCAGTTTTCCCAGAAATTTTTGTCAAATAATGAGTTCTTATTTTAAAAGCTAGAGTTTGGGGGTTTATCAAATACATTACTATAAGGTCTTAATTATTGTGTTATGTATATTGAAGCTATCCCACTTATCCACCACTATATTCTTAAATATTATCAAATGGTTTTGATGATTGATGCTTTATAATATAATTTTAGGTTTGGTACTGCTAAGCCATCATCCTTTGTATTTTTTTTTTCATTAATTCCCTTGATATTCTTGACCTTTTGTTCTTCCAAATGAATTTTTAAAATATTTTTTCTAGTTTTATAAACTAATTATTTTGGCAGTTTGATTTGCATGGCACTGAACAAGTAGACCAATTTAGGCAGAATTGTCATTTTTGTTATTTTAACTCTGCCTACCTTATGAGCAATTGATATTTTTCCAGTGGTTTAGGTCTAACTTTATTTGTGTGAGAAGTGTTTTGTAATTGTGCTCATATAGTTCTTGGGTTTCTATTGGTAGGTAGACTCACAAATATTTTATTTTGTCTATGGTAATTTTAAATGAAATTTTGCTTTCTGTCTTTTGATGATGGGCTTTATCAATAATATACAGAAATGCTAATGATTTGTGTGGGTTTATTTTATATTCTGTAACTTTGCTAAAGTTGTGAATTATTTTCAGTAGATTTTTGGATGATTTTCTAGGATTGTCTACATATATCATCATATCATCTGCAACAAATGCAGTTTTATTTCCTCATTGTTCAACCTAAATCATTTAATTTCTTTCTTTTTTCTTATTGCTAAATCCAATATTTCTAATACAATGTTGAGTAAAAATGGTGATAAAGGGCATCTTCCAAGGGTATTTTCTAAAATGGGACTATTTAAATAATCTATTTCCCCTTTTTTTAATCTGAATAATTTATATTTTTGCATATATTTATCTCTTTCAGTATGATTGTCAGACTTGTTGTCATACAGTTAAGCAAAGTAGCTCCTAATTATTGCTTTAATTTGCCATTGATGGTAAGTTTTCATTTTTAATGCTGGTATTTTGTTTTTTTCTTTTCTTTTTCTAATCAAACTAACCAAAGGTTTATCTATTTTGTTGTTGTTTTTTCCATAAAACCAACACTTAGTTTTATTATTAGTTCAACAGTTTTCTTAGTTTCAGTATTATTAATCTCTCCTTTGAGTTTCAGAAATTCTAATTTGGTATTTAATTGGGGATTTATAATTTGTTCTTTTCTAGCTTTTTAGTTGCATGCCAAATTCACTGATCTTCTTTTTTTACTTTATTCCTGTAGCCATTTAGAGATATAAAATTTTCCCTAGTAACTCTTTTGTATGTGTCCCATAGATTCTGATATGTTGTCTCATTCTCTTGGATGAAATTATGGATTTTTTTCTGTGATTTGTTTTTTGTTTGACCCACTCATTTTAAAAAAAATACATTATTTACTTTGTAATTGGTTTTTAGTCTATCTTTCTCTGAACCTTTATTTAATATAATTTTTATTGAAAAGTGGTTCAAAAAGGTAGCATTTAATGTTTATTTCTTTCTGCATTTGATTGTGAAGTTTTTATGGCCTAACTCATGGTCAATTTTTGTGTAGGTGCCATGTACTGCTAAGAAAAAAGTATATTCCTTTCTGTCCTTATTCAATTTTCTCCAGAGGTCTATCATATCTAGATTTTCTAGGATTTTATTAATCTACTTAGTTTCTTACTTGTTAATTTTGTGATTAGATTTGTCTGATTCTGAGAGGGGAAGGTTAAAGTCCCCCACTTGCATAGTTTGGTTGTCTAATTGTTCCTGTAACTGGATTACAGTCTTCTCTAGGAATTTGGCTGCTTTACCACTTGGTACATACAGATTTAGTATCTTTAGTACTTCTTTGTTTATGGTACCACTTATCAAGATGCACTTTCCTTCTTTATCTCTTTTAATAAGATCTATTTTTACTTTTGCTTTTTCTGAGGTCAGAACTACTATCCCTGCCTTTTTTTTTTTTTTTTTTTTTTTTACTTCAGCTGAAGCATAATAAATTTTGTTCCAGCCTTTTAGCCTATACCTATATAGGCTGTATCTGCCTCTCTGGGTCAAATGTGTTTCTTGTAAGCAACAAATTGTAGGATTCTATTATTTAATCCACTTTGCTATTTACGTCTCTTTTATGGGAGAGTTCATCCTATTCATATTTAGTTATGATAACCAGCTCTGTATTTCTCTGCATCCTGTTTTCTCCTCTGTATATACTTTTGTTCTCTTTTTCCAACCTGTCCTAAGTTCCAACTAAGCATTTTTTTTACCTTATCTCTTATTGCTCTTTCCCCATTCTCTTAGTAGTGTTTGTTTAACTCACTACCTGATGTTCTATCACTCCTAACACATTTTCTTAACTTTTTCTCTAGTGTTTCTGCCCTTCCTTCTATCCTGGTCCTCCCTTTTCTTTCCTCTTTCTCCTCCTACTTCTTTATAGGGTTAGAAAAATTTCTATACCCAGTTCATTGATTAAGTGATTCCCTCTTAGTGCCAAAACTTCATACAGACTGGGTCAAGCTTCATACAAGGCTTTTCCCCCTTACATTTTTGGCTGGATTGTAATAGGTGGTTTTTGCCTCTTCATGTGATTTAATTGTCCCATTATACCTGTCCCTTCCATTATAGACCTTTTCCACTCCTTAATGTCTTTTTCTTTGATATCATCACATCAGAGTCCAATCACAATCACACGCTAAGTCCTGTGATGCTCCTCTCTGTCTGCCCCAGTGACAGATATAGGTCTCAAGAGTTGCTAGTATCATCCCATCTAGGGAAGTAAACAGTTTAACTTTTAAATAATATATATATCCACCCCCGTTTATCTTTCTATGTTTATCTTGACTCCTGTCTTTGTAGATTATAGTTTCTGTTAATTTTTTTTTTTAACAGAAGTGACTGAAAGTCTCTTACTTCATTGAAGCTCCATGGCCTTCCCTGAAAGATGATGTTCAGTCTTGCTGAGTAGTTACTTCTTGGTTATAACTCTAAGTCCTTTGCTTTCTGGAATATGCTGTTACAGGACCTCCCATCTTTTTATTGTAGAAGCTGCCAGATCATGCAAAATCATTTCTGTTGCTCCTTGATATTTGAATTGTTTTTGTCTGGCAGTTTGCAATGTTTTTCCTTGATATTTTAGTTCTGGAATTTTGCAACAACGTTCCTTGGGGTTTTCCTTGTGGGATCTCTCTCAGAAGGTGATCAATGGATTCTTTCAATGAATATTTCCCCCTCTAATTCTAAAATATTGGTGCAGTTTTCTTTAATGATTTCTTAATAGTAATATATTACTATAGTAATGAGAATACTATTCAGACTCCTTTTTTGGGGGTCATGGCCTTTAAGTAAGCCAATAATTTTTAAATTGTCTCTTCTGCAACTACTTTTCTTTTTCTTTCTTTCTTTTTCTTTTATTTTATTTAATAGCCTTTTATTTACAGGTTATATGTATGGGTAACTTTACAGCATTAACAATTGCCAAACCTCTTGTTCCAATTTTTCACCTCTTACCCCCAACCCCCTTCCCCAGATAGCAGGATGACCAGTAGATGTTAAATATATTTAAATATAAATTAGATACACAATAAGTATACATGACCAAACCGTTATTTTGCTGTACACAAAGAATCAGACTCTGAAATATTGCACAATTAGCTTGTGAAGGAAATCAAAAATGCAGGTGGGCATAAATATGGGGACTGGGAATTCAATGTAATGGGTTTTAGTCATCTCCCAGAGTTCTTTCTCTGGGTATAGCTGGTTCATTTCATTACTGCTCCATTGGAAATGATTTGGTTGATCTCATTGCTGAGGATGGCCAGGTCCATCAGAACTGGTCATCATATAGTATTGTTGTTGAAGTATATAATGATCTCCTGGTCTTGCTCATTTCACTCAGCATCAGTTCGTGTAAGTCTCTCCAGGCCTTTCTGAAATCATCCTGTTGGTCATTTCTTACAGAACAATAATATTCCATAATATTCATATACCACAATTTATTCAGCCATTCTCCAACTGATGGGCATCCATTCAGTTTCCAGTTTCTAGCCACTACAAAAAGGGCTGCCACAAACATTCGTGCACATACAGGTCCCTTTCCCTTCTTTATAATCTCTTTGGGATATAAGCCCAGTAGTAACACTGCTGGATCAAAGGGTATGCACAGTTTGATAACTTTTTGAGCATAGTTCCAAACTACTCTCCAAAATGGTTGGATTCGTTCACAACTCCACCAACAATGCATCAATGTCCCAGTTTTCCCGCATCCCCTCCAACAATCATCATTATTTTTTCCTGTCATCTTAGCCAATCTGACAGGTGTGTAGTGGTATCTTAGAGTTGTCTTAATTTGCATTTCTCTGATTAATAATGACTTGGAGCATCTTTTCATATGACTAGAAATAGTTTCAATTTCTTCATCTGAGAATTGTCTGTTCATATCCTTTGACCATTTTTCAATTGGAGAATGGCTTGATTTTTTATAAATTAGAGTTAATTCTCTATATATTTTGGAAATGAGGCCTTTATCAGAACCTTTGACTGTAAAAATATTTTCCCAGTTTATTGCTTCCCTTCTAATCTTGTCTGCATTAGTTTTGTTTGTACAAAAACTTTTCAGTTTGGTATAATCGAAATTTTCTATTTTGTGATCAGTAATGATCTCTAGTTCTCCTTTGGTCATAAAGACCTTCCCCTTCCACAGGTCTGAGAGGTAAACTATCCTATGTTCCTCTAATTTATTAATAATTTCATTCTTTATGCCTAGGTCATGAACCCATTTTGACCTTATCTTGGTGTACGGCGTTAAGTATGGATCAATGCCTAGTTTCTGCCATATTAGTTTCCAATTTTCTCAGCAATTTTTGTCAAACAGTAAGTTCTTATCCCAAAAGTTGGGGTCTTTGGGTTTGTCAAAGACTAGGTTGCTATAGTTGTTGACTGTTTTGTCCCTTGAACCTAACCTATTCCACTGATCAACTAATCTATTCCTTAGCTAATACCAAATGGTTTTGGTAACTGCTGCTCTATAATATAATTTTAGATCTGGTACAGCTAAGCCACCTTCATTTTTTTTTTTTTTCATTAATTCCCTTGAAATTCTTGACCTTTTGTTTTTACACATGAATTTTGTTGTTATTTTTTCTAGGTCATTAAAATAGTTTTTTGGGAGTCTGATGGGTATAGAGCTAAATAAATAGATTAATTTAGGTAATATTGTCATCTTTATTATATTTTCTCACCCTATCCAAGAGCATTTAATATTTTTCCAATTGGTTAGATCAGACTTAATTTGTGTGAAAAGTGGTCTATAATTTTCTGCAACTATTTTTCAAGTCAGCTATTTTTCCTATGAGTTATTTCACATCTTCTCCTATTTTTTCCATTAGTTTGATTCTTGCTGTCTCACAAAGTCATTAGCTTCCCTTTGTCCAGTTCTACTTTTTAATATGTGATTTTCTTCAGTTAGCTTGTATATATCTTTTCTAATTGGTTAATTCTACTTTTTAAGGAGATGTTTTCTTCAGACAATTTTTTCTCTTTCTTTTCCAAACAATTGATTCTCTTATGTGTATGTCTCATTTCTTTTAAGTATCTTAAAGTCTTTATGAGCACTTCCAAGAAGCCTCTTTAGATTGGAGTCCAATTCATATCACTCTTTGAGTTTCCTTATGTGGAAATTTTGTCCTCATCTGAGTTGGTGTTTTGGTCTTTTCTTTCACCATAGTAGCATAGTAGCTTTTTATGATCAAGGTTCTTTGCTGTTTCTTGGTCATTTTCTTTTGGCATTTCCTTTTTTTTTTTTTATTTATTTTTTTTTTTTAGCTTTATGGTTGAATACTGCTCTTGGGGTAAAAGGAGGGCTGTCCCAAGGTTCCTCCTGTGTAGCTTGAGCCTTGTTTTTGAACATAGGAGCTTCTTGTGTTTGCAGGGGATAGTTTTGCCTGCTTTTTTCAGGAAACAGCTTGGTTTCCCAGAGTTTGCTTTCTGACCCTGGAACTGGAAGCTACCCCACTTATTTGCTCCTCTGCTGAGCTAGGACTGAGTGTCCTAGTTGCTGATTTTATGTGATTAAGACCTTCTCACCACTTTTCCCAGAATCTATCTGAGCTGGCCTGAGCATTCTTTTTACCCCAATGAAACTGACCTTTCCTGAAGTTTTTTTTTTTTTTTTCAATCTATCTCGATCTGGGGAATGGTTTCATTCCATCAGACTCTGTTCAAAAGCTTGGTTTCATGTGGGTTTCAAAGTAAACTGGGAAAGCTTGAGCAGCTTCCTGGCTTTACTTCACCATTCTGGCTCCACCTCCCCCTCCCCCCAAAGTCAGTGTTAGGAATTTAAAATGCAAATACAAATAATGAAATGATTCCTACTTACATTCCATTGAGAAGACAAGGTTATATAAAAAAAAATTGTATAACATAAATATCGAGTTAACAAATGTATATATGTATACTCATACATACCTACATGAAGTAATTAAATTCAATATAGGTTAGAAGCAAGGCCACAAGTAATTGATGAAATCAGTAAGACAGAAGATGGTGACTCAACTACATCCCAAAGGAAAAAAGAGGTACGAGGCAAATATAAGAATGGAATATATTTCAGGCAGAAAGACAGCCACTATGATGGTACAGAAATAAGACATGGAGTATTAGGAATCAATAATGGAGAACTGGACAATTTGGATGGATCTTAGAGCAGGAGAGCTTAATGATCAATAATAAAGAAAATAACAATGTATGCTCCAAAATATTATTATTATTATTAACATTATTTTTGGTTGTAACAAACAACTGAAAACAAAGTAGATGCTTGAGATCATAAAATGACTAAACAAATTATAGAAGATGAATATAATAAAATATTACTACAGTGTTAAAATAATGAATTCATTTTTAAATATTTATACAACATGGCTCCCAACCTTTCCAGCCTTATTGAACATTACCTCAACTCCATTCTATGACCTGGACTGTATGATCAAGACCAAAACTTGTTGTCTTTGTTCCTTACTCAGTATATTTTGTTTCAGCACTTTCATACCCATAGTTCCATGTAACTGGAATTCACTTCCTTCTACAATCAAATTCAATCTAATACTTATTTTCTTTTTTTAATTACTTTCCATATGCCAGTTACTATGCCAATACTGGGAATACAGTTAATAAAAGAAAGACAATATATACCCTCAAAGAACCCACAATCTACTTCTTAGAGTCAATCTCTTCCTTGAAAATACAATTCAAGTAGCATCTTCTGCCTGAAGCTTTTCCTATGCTCATAACTACTAGGATACTCTTTCCTAAATTACCTTGAATTCAGATATTTTGTACATATTTTATTAACCTTATATTTATGCTGTATATATTTTATCTGTTGTTTTAGACTAAAATTCTTCAGAAGTAGGAATTGTTTTTCTTTAGTACTTTTATCTGAAGTGTCTGGCACAATATCTAACACATTGCCTGGCACATAGTTGGTGCTAAATAAATCATCATTAATTAATTAAAGAAAAATTATTTCCAGTGGCTACAGTAATATAAATGGAAAAAATAGCAAATATAGTAAAAGCTGAATGGAGTGAAATGGCCTTCTATATACAGATGAAGAGTTACTGGTGTGGAAAACTAGTAATGTCAAATTCAATGTAATATTACATTTGCTGATGTTTTTACCTACAGTTTGTTTGTTGTTACTAGTAATGTGTTGTACTATCTCAGCATGCATAAAGAATTCCTGATGGCCTAAAACCAAAATAAAATAGAATAAAATTTTAAGAGACTGTGCCCTGACAATCCACTCTTCACCTTTATGCTTGCATTAGATTGTTGGAGGTAAATCTGGGAGAAGAGAGAGATTTACCTTTCTTCCCTAGAGCAACATTATTTGATAGAGACAATCATGTCATAGGTAGCAATTAATCAATTAACAAATATTTATGAAGTGCCTAATATAGTTTAGGCACTGTGTTATAGAAAATTAAAATAATCCCTCCCCTCATTAAGCTCACAGTCTTGGTAGAAACTAGATAATGCAACTGACAAAAGGCCATTAGCATGTGAGGGTAATCTGAAAAACCATATATGGAAGCTTATTATTGAATTTATCCTCGAAGACAGAACTTGAACATAGTCTGCCACTTCATCCAAATAAATGGTATGAGCAAAGGATCGTTCATATAATGCCCATAGAAACACCCAGAAAAGTAGAAAAGTAGACATATATATATATATATATATATATATATATATATACCTCTTGGACCAACATCAGAGTTAATGGACAATACTTGTGGAACCTAATATCCTGTGCTTTAAATGAGGGCGGTAGTGTGGAACACTCTCCTTACATTGTTTAGAGGAAAAAGGATTTTGAATTCCTAGGCAATGTTGAATTCCTAAGCTTCATGGGAAGCATCAATCTTGGAGGTTGCCTCATGGGTGAACCAAAGTTCAAAATATGCTAGAGAGAAAAGGAATTTCCTGAACAATTTTTGCCTCTTGGAAAAGGATGAGGATCACCCACATGGTCCCTGAGACTGGAGGAGCAGTGAAATGGACTTAGGGAAACAAGGCTGGACCTCATCATCCTAATTATTATAAAGGCTTATTTAGGGAATGTAAATCCAAGGGGAAGATGTGCTTTTATTTTCAACTCCAAAAAATGATGTTTCCCTTCCGGGGTAGTTCAAGCTCTCAGCTGGTTTCTATGGCATTAAAGACAGAGTGACAGGAGTTTTAGGATTACTGTAGGTATTTTTTGTGTATGTTTGTGTGTTTTTATTTATAGTCCTTTTGAGTTTTTTATACATTTTATGTGTGTATTGTCTTTGAACCTTTTGTGTCTTCTTTGGATTGAAATACAAGTTGTGATATCCACATTGGAGAAAATCAAGATATAAAATATGACTAAGCTTTGTTTTGGATATTCCTCAGCATTGCACTATGAGATGGGTGTGTAATGAGCCAAAGAAAGAAATTAACCCTCTAAAATCCTCTAGAATATATCTCCAAATCCTCACTCATGTGAGCTAGGTTCTTGGTGACAGAAAAACACCCTGGGTGCTTTATGTATTAAAAATGAAAAGATCATATTTTTTTATTTTCAAGGAAATGCTTATGTAGCACACAATGTAGGGAGTAGTGAGTGTGGTGTATGTCAGTCAAAACTTATAGCAAACCTTTGTATGAGACATATCAAAGGCTTGCAATAAATGTCCATTCTGAAGGGAAAAAAAAGTTCTAGGTAAGATTCCCCTGCCTGATGCTTTAACTACATAACTGAAAAGAAACCAGTTAGAACCAAAAAACAAATTTGGTTTGATTCCATAACATCTATTTGCATAAAGATCAGTATCAACAAAATTCATTTCTAATAGTTTGAGACTGTGTCAGCATCAAGAAGATTTAAAAAACAGAACAGCAACCCATTTAAAGGCAGTGCAGTATAGTAGAAAGCTGTATCTGAAGTGAGAGAACTAGAATTAAAGTCTAGTTCTGCTGTTTAGTAATTGAGGAACACAGAACAAGTCATTCAAGCCTCTGAGATTCATATTCATCCTCCAGAAAATGAGAGGTGATAGAATGATTTTTAAGATCCTTTCTATGATGCTGCAAAATTTCTAACGCTATTCAGGAACAAATGAATTCAAAAAGAATTTTTAAAAATTGTTCTGATTCATCTGTATTTTTAATTTAGCTTTTAATTAAAGTGATAAAGTAAACATAAACATATAAACATGGCAAGATCAGCTACATTTATCACAAGTATGTTTTTTTTCAGTCCTGCAACAGCAGAAAGAAAGAAAGAAAAGAAAAGAAAAGAAAAGAAAAGAAAAGAAAAGAAAAGAAAAGAAAAGAAAAGAAAAGAAAAGAAAAGAAAAGAAAAGAAAAGAAAAGAAAAGAAGGAAAGAAGGAAGGAAGGAAGGAAGGAAGGAAGGAAGGAAGGAAGGAAGGAAGGAAGGAAGGAAGGAAGGAAGGAAGGAAGGAAGGAAGGAAGGAAGGAAGGAGAAAGAAAAATATTCAGTTTGTAGTCATATTTCCAACCCTTCACTATAGATAATGAACCAAGGTAAAGAACATTAAAATGTAGTAAAGAGCATCTCATCATAATTATTCAGCACTTAGAACAGTGTCTAGTATATTGATCCTTAAGAAATATTGGTCTATTGATTGTTGATTAATTTAAAATCACTGCAAAACTAAAGGTAGGTACAAATAGTCAAACTGATTTATAAAATGCTGCAGAAACTTGGTCATTTCTCATGGCCACAGCTTTTTAAAGGAACTAGGACAGCACGATGTGATCTTCTGGATCTCAGAAATGCTACTTTACTAAATATGGACTTAAGCTGTGCTTTAATCTGGTGCTATCATCCCAGTACTCAAAAAATATGATGATCAGCTGTTCCAGAGTCCAACTGTCATGTGGCACCTGATAATTTTATGTCTTAAGTCTCAGTTTAACAGAGAATGGAGAGGGTAGCTAAACTCGAACTTAAGTGTTATAGAAACCCTCTTTTTTAAAAAAGTAAAATGATTCGATATGTTAGAGAGGAACCAGTTTTCCAGGTGCTTCACATCTGAAACTCAAACAGGATAAATGAAGCCATATCAGAATGTCAGTACACTGACAAGGAGGAAGGGGGAGAGAAAGAAGGAGGGAGGAAAGGAGGGAAGGGGAGAAGGAGAGGGAGAGGGAGAGGGACAGGGAGAGGCAAAGGCAGAGGGAGAAGCAGAGGGAGATACTCAAAAAGATAAGTCAAGGACTACAAAATCCTTTACTCCTCTTTGTCCCCTCAGCAACACTTATACACAAAATCTTGGAAATTAAAGGCGCTTAATAAATGTTGATTGAATTAATGTAAATATACAATGTATCAAATGAGCAGTATGAAACAAATGTATGGTAAAGGAAACAATGATATTGAATTAGAGGCAGCTGAATGCCTGGCACAGAATAGGTGCTTAATAAAATGGGACTGTAGTCAAGGATATCTGACTTATCCAGACTGAAATCTTCCCTACCTGTGTGAATCTAGGCAAAACCCTTAACCTCTGTCTGCTTCCGTTTCCTTAAAACTGAACCTATATTCCTGAATTACTGTGAGAATCAAATACTTATTTCATAAGCAATTTTTCCTTTCCCCTTTCCTTCTCTACTAGTATGGCAACAAAAGACTTGAACTAGATCTTGGAAATTATATAGGATTTAGATAACCCACTAATTTTATCAATAAGAGAAAGATTATGTAGTCTATGGCTTGTTTTGATCTTTTTCTTGTTTGGTGAAATGTGAGACTGAAATATCTATTCAAATGAGATTTTCTATTATCTGTAGAAATTAATTAGCCATCATATTCACTTATAACTCCATTTTCAGGAATAATTAAAAGGTAAGAGATCTAAAAGTTGCTAAGCTGTAAAAATATTTTACATCAGGGAGGGACTTTCTCCATCAATAACTTTGTCACAATTTTGCCATTCACTGACAGTCTAAACTGTTTAATTTGTTCTTCTTTTTCTCTTTGAAGGGCTTTGGAATAGAGCTGGTGTGACTAGAGCAATTGATAGCTATGCATTTAGCAATAAAATAGTACTCCATTTATAACAATTCCATACCTGTAAATAATAAATGAGATTAAAATGACATAATGTATGCCAGTTATTTTTTTTATCATAGACCTTCTCAGAATAATGTTTTCAAATACACCAAATAAAATATGTAAGATTACAGAAAAAAATTACTAAAATGTAGTTATCAACTTTAAAAAAATCCCTGACGCATCGGGGTAAAGAGCCCAGGTGTTTTGGAAAGAGCAGTGAATCAGGAGTCACATGGCCCAGATTCTGACTCAGAACTTTGCCCCTTACAAGTCATAAAAGGTACTAAATTCACTCATCCTCTTAATTCTTTATCTGTAAAACGAAGATTTAAACTAAATCATATCTGGAGAACATTTCTTCCAGTTCCAAATGTTTATAATCTGTAAGAGCCAAAGCAAAGAATATTTCAAGATTCATTTTAAAGGTGTGTGTGTTTGTGTGTGTTTAATTTCCTCCAAAAAAATTTGAAGAACTCATAAATTCTTATTCTGAGAAAAAAAAAGACTAAACCAAAAATATGAAGCTAGCCAACAGGAAATCCATTTTTTTTCTTACTACACAAGTTACTTCCTTCCAGTAACTAACCATTTAGAAAATGACTATTCCAAGAGCAGTAAATGCTACCTTTGGAGGATGCAGGTGTTAATGTCACTCCCCTATAATAGGAATTCAGCTTCAGGGGGAAAAAAAAGAAAATTACATTTTTAAGCTATAACAAAGGGGGCATTTAAGTAGACAGAGAGTCAATCTGTATTGATCCTACAGTTTGGAATTTTATTCCTGAAATTTATTCTCCAACTCCTTTTTTTAAAATTAAGAAACAAAATTTTTCCTAATGAGTTGTTTCATGCTTTAGGAATTCTATATATATATATCTATATATCTATATCTATATATATATCTATATATATATATATATATATATATATATATATATGTCCATGCACATTACATATGTTTGATCCTGTTTTTTGAGAGTTTACCACATCAAGACTTAAATTCTAAAGTGTTTAATGACTTAGATTCCCTTAGTGATTGAGACACTCTGATTTTTAAGAACATATTTTTGGAAGCAGCACTAATTTTCTTCAATCCTGAAGGATATTTTTATTTAGCCAAGTTACAACTTCTCAGTACTTAAGCACTAAATACTAAGCACTGGCTCTAAAAGGCTAAGCATCATTCTCAAAGGTATCAAACATTCAAAGAGGAGAGTATCAGGAAAAAATTAATTCCAAATTAGGCAATAGCACAGAAATCCAAAAATAATGCCCCTCCCAACTGGAAAAATAGTTATACAAAAGCACAGATGTCATGTTAATCCCCTTCTCTACATTCATTCCTTTAAACAACCCCTCATCTTTCAACTAGAGTGCATTACTTGCTATTACCTCAAACTTCTATTCCCTTTCTCACCTCCAGGATTTTTCATAGGCTGTTCTCCATGTTGGGAATGCACTCCTCAACTCTTGTGTCTTTCATGTTAGTTTCTACTTCTCAGTTTTCTCCTGCCTTCTCAAATGGCTACACACATCCTTACACACACACACACACACACACACACACACACACACACGTTAATGTGAGCTCATTGAAGGCAGAGTTTTTTCTTTCAGGTTTTTATGCCTGTTGCCTTGTACTCTGTATTTTGGTGATGATATTCAGTTCCCTTATCTTTCCTACTTTCTGGATGATTCTCCACCACTTTTGTTATTACCACAGTCCTCTGGGATTTCTTCCGCCATCTGTACCTTAATGGCCATTCGCCCTATCTGTACATTTGTCTGTATTTTAAGCAATTCTTGGCCTGAAAAAAAAATGACTAATTTTTTCTTGTATTTCACACTCAAAATTCAGTATGGAGTGTGATCTATACTATTCTAGAGGAAATTGTGGGGGAGCTAAAGCAAAATTGCTAGCTTTTTTACTCAATCATCCTGGCTCTCCCTAATACTTCAAGATGACTTCCAGAAGCACCCTTCCTGGGTTTCTCTTATAGGAGCAAGTCAAATGAAGTCTATGCATGTAACAGACATGGTGAACAATGTCACCAACTGTATTTAAGCCTTTACGTAGTTATTTTTTCAGGATCCCCTTGAAATAAGATACTTCCACAGAAGTTAAGGGAGAAAGAAGGGAAAACAATTCAATTGGTATTTTGAAACCATGTCTTTCATATCAAAATAATCTTGCAAAATTATATTTTAAAGCAAGAGAAATATATACCCATATGGGGAGCTCTCTACAAATAGGCACATCAGAGAGTTCTATTAAATAATATACTGATCCTGTCTCTTTTGATGGTAACTGATCTTTTGTCACTTAAAAACAAAGTGATATTCCTAGCTTTGGAGTTAATACTTATTGGATTTGAAGAATTATAGCAGCAATATTGACTCTGAGATCTCAGCCATGTACAAGGAGCCAGGTGTGAGAGGATTTTTCAAATATATCATAACTGAATAGAATTTTCTCAAGGCAGTGGAAAATCCTGCATTTTTATGTTTATTAGCTACAAAATAGAGACCCCTGGAAATTTGAAAAGAAAACTATAATCATTTTGAGGCTTTATTTGTTCCATATATCACTGTCCATTATAGAAATTTCCAGCTCCCAAATAAATTTATGGAAAGGAATTTGTGCTCAAGAATATTTATTTGTTTTGTTTTCTTTTCAATTCTAATTTGGTCACTATGAAATGCTTTACTATTATTATTGGAGTCTTCATAAAAGTGAAACTCCAGTTTCTGGGCTGCAAGAAATGAGGTACTTACTAAAAAGTAAGTCCTTCAGAAGACAGAAACACACCTTCTGTGTCATTCTAAGTATCATAGTATTAGAAGGGTATTGACAAGCTAGTACGTCCAGAGAACAACTAAGACTATGAAGAACCTAGAGTTTATTCCATGTAAGGATGTTTGGAAATGACTGGGGATGTTTAATCTGGAGAAATGCAGACTAAGGAGAGCCATGGTAGATAACTTCAAATACTGAATCTCCTCATCCTCTAATTATTCATCTATAAAATGAGGTCTTGAACTAAATCATATCTAGAAAACATTCTTTCAAGTTCCATATATTCATAAGCCATAAGAGCCAAAGCAAAGAATATTTCAGGATTTCTTCTGAAGTTTGTGAGTTCACTAAATTATGATTTAGTCTTAGTAAATGTTTGATTTGTATACCTTTTCTATATACCTATATACCCCAAGGTCATGTAAATTTCTTTTTTTTTTTTTGCATGAAAAGGAGTTATGAGTGAAAAGAGTTTAAGAAACCCTAGTTCTAAGATATATATATATATATATATATATATATATATATATATATATATTATATATATATGAAGAGATTAGTCAATTAACTGTATATGAAAATCTCAACAAAAGATATTCTTTATTTTTTTCCCTTTATGGGTAGGATGATATTAGAGACACAAATGAACAAAAATGATGTAGTTTTTTTTTTTTCCCTTTGGCGAAGAACAATGAATACTCACACAAGCCAAACAATGAATAACTCTCAAGACATCAGGGAGAAAGAAAGGAGGCATTTGGATGGAAGCCCTCTGGTGAACTTATAAAAAATTACTGACAAGATGTGTAGGCATCAATAATTTGTAAACTTCAGAGACAAATACCACAGAGAAAAGATGTGGGATTTTAGTATTTAAACCCACAGAGCAAGACCTGAGGAGGCTTCAAGGAGGATGTATATATAGGGTCAAGGTTCTTAATCTTTTTTATGTGCCATGGATTCTTATGGCAGAGTGGCAAAGCCTTCTCAGAATAATATTTTTTTAATAAAATATATGGAATTACAAAGAAAAACAAATGTACTGAAATAATTACCAAGATTCATGGACATTTTGAAGTCTATCCATGGACCCTGTGAGATTAAGTAGACTTCAGATTTACAAACCATGATCTAGAGTTTTGTTTAGTTTTTTTTTTTTTTTTTTTTTTTTAATAGCTGAAAGTTAATGATCACCTTGACATGAATAGAATTAGCAAGCCCAAGGAAGGCTTTATAATTCATATAACTAGTGAAACAAAGAACAGAGTAGCTTTACATATAACACAAATGGGACATGTTACATTCAAATTAGATGGTACAAAACCAAAAGGCTACTTCACTAAAATGGCTTCAAAGTTCCCCATATTAGCTTTCTTAGTGCCCAACATTTCATTTTTAACTTCTCAAGATAATAGAGTTCTGAAAATGTTTATTTTCAATGTATATAAAATTCAGTGTAGGGAATTAAGTAATTATCAGTTGTTGAAAAATTGAGTTAATCTATCAAATGCCTGTCATCTTGCTAAATCTAGAGGGACAGAAAATTGGAGAGGAGCTTTTGATGGGGAAAATGAGGCAGGAAAGCTTTAAACACATTTAATTTAGAATAGTTAGATTTAGTAAAATGATACATAAGGAATACTAGGAAAAGACAGAGTGAGAATGTCTAGGAAGCAATAGAGGAGAATCTTAAAAAATAAAAATAGCATTAAAAATTTTTGCATTTGCACAGTGATTCACAAAGTAAGGCATTTAGAGGATTCTGCAGGATCTTCAAAGCCTTGTTTCTGGAAAATACTATAAAATTTAGTTAATTGTTAAATCATTAAGCATCCTAATGCTTATTACATCCTAGGCCCTGTGCTAGATAATAGGTAAACAAAGACAAAAGTGAAACAGTTATGATTTCAAGAAGCATACATTCTGACAGAGAGGCAACATGCATACAAATAGGAACATACAAAATAAATCCATAGTACAGGTATGAAGTAACCTCAGGGAATAAGACCTGACAGTATTAGTGCAAGTGTGGGACAGTAAAGGACTTCTGCAAAAAAAAAAAAAAAAAAATGATGTTTAATCTGGGTCTTAAAGGAAATCAAGATTCTATAAGGCAGAGATGCAGGAAGTGTGTTCTAGGTGTGTGTATGGGGTGGGGTGGGTGTGTTACAGTAACATTCTAACTTTAGAAGGATAAATTTCTTATATATGACTCAGAATCATGATAGAAATCAGACTGATATAAATGAGAATAGAATCCTCCTACAAAGCAAGACAGAGATCCTAAACTGTCACTTCTTTTTCCCATTGGGTGGCCATTGACCCCGAGTTATAGTTCAGAAGAGACAGATATTTCTTTCTCATGGTGTCCCAGTTATGGAGGACATGAATTCTATACTTTCTGAGATACAGAATGAAATGAAATTTTCCAAGGCAAGAATGGAATGAATGATGATTAAATTCCTATCAGTAAATGATGCTTACATCTCTATAGTATCTTCCTAGCACAAAACTCTTCAAGTGATTTAGCCATTTATTTTATTGAGAAGATGAGGCCATCATTTATGAATTCCTACATTATCCATAATCTCTGTCTCAAAATGGTTCTGACAAGCATTTGTTGCCTTTTCTTCTATCTCAGAGGAAAATGACTCCTTCCTTTTCACTAAGATAATCTTTCTGTCTGAGATTTCAATTCTGCAGACTGTTACCTGGCCAAAGATCTTATCTTGGACTAACATTTTAAAACTTCTCTTCACTACTGACTTCTCATCTTTCTGCCTGAGAGAATATTCTTTGTCTTGACAAATCCTGATTTTAAATTATCAGCAAATTTCATCTACCATTCACTATGTCTTCTTTCTTTGGTTGATGAAGCTTTTGAAAGAATGATCTACTGAATTTCTTTACCCCTGGCTCACTAACTCCTTGAAATTGGCTTGCAGTTTCCCTACTGTATTTAAATTGCACTCTCAAAAAACCATTATTGACCTCTTAATAAAAACTTGTATCTGCTTCCCTCAGTCTTCATTCTCTTAAATCTCTTTTTGTCTCCTAGTTGTGAATACCTTCAAAGTATAATATGAAGAATCTCATAGACAATCATATATTTATAGACAAGTAAATGTAGAACCCATCTAATTTAACTCCTTTACTTTACAGGTAAGACAGAGAGAAGTAAATGATTTGCTTGAAGTAAATACATAATAAATGACACAGGTTTTGAATTCAGGTACTCTGACAGCAACCCCAATTTTTTTCCATGACACAATAATGTTTTATCCCTTCTGTTCTTTTATTTTCACATTTTCTTCTACAGGAATCTTATCTGCTCTCTTGATTTCATCTTTTAATGTTATGGTAATATGCAAGTAGTATAAATTATTCTACTCCTTTTGTCCTGCTTTTATTTTCTCTGAAACTATCCCTTAAATAATTTCTTATAGCAAAAAAAAAAAATTAAATTTGTTCAGCCAATTAATAGAAAAGCCTTTCATTTACAATTCTTTAATGGCACAAAAGAAGAGCTACTACAAAAAGTTTTCTACTTATGTATATTTTTCTTGTTTCTTTTATTTCTTTAGGATATAGAATTAGTAGTTGTTTTGTTGAATCAAAGGGTAAGCATGCTATTTTTGAAGCAGAATTACAAATTGTTTCCATTCACATTATGGATTCTATCATTTACTATCTGTGTGACCATGAGTAAATGAATTCATTATATATGCTATTTATTCCTTTTATTTTTTCCGGATACTACTTATTCATAGCCTTTTACTATTTATCAGTTGGGGAATGAATGGCTCCTATTTTTATGAATTTGAATCAGTTCCCTATATGTCTTTGATAAAGGCTTATATCTAAGCAAGACAACTTTTTACTTGCCTTTAGGTAGAGTTCCAGTGCACTGTTACTATACCCAGTCACCAAAACTTAGCTGCTTTACAGGTTGCTTTTCATAGCAAGAGTTCTGTGGATTCTTCTTTATTCTGAACTTCAGACTGGCTTGTGGGCTAGATCTGAGACTCTGCTCTAATTTGTGGCCAAAACCACAAAGCTTCCACTACTTGCCCTGTAAAAAGACTCAGACTTGTGTTTCTTGTCCTCATCCATCACTCTTGTGTACAGTTTTCCTTTTTAGTCCATCCTGGATCTGTGGTCAAGCTCTAGTACATAAGGAAAAGAGTTGCCAGATGCTATCAAGTACATTATCCTGGAACTTAATCTTGTACTAGGGCACAGCTTAAGACCACATTTTAATTCCTATGTTAAAAGGCTCTAGGAAGCCTGGAAAGGTTCTGAGACAATTCTGTAGATCCCATCTCCAATGTCTATAGAACTCCATCTTTCTATGCTAACTTGGTCTAGAGAAATGACTGATTTTTCCTTAGATTTCCTGGTCACAAGTTAGTCTGGAGAATATTCTAGAAATTTATTGGATTAATTATAGAGTAACATGAGCTACACTACTTACTCTCACTACACCACTTGAATGATCTATTTTCTAGACTAATTTTTCTTATATATTGTTTTGCTGATGTCACTCTTTCTTCAGTATGATTTAGGATCCTTTCCTTTTTCTTCTCTTCTCAACAAATATTAAAGCAAAAATCCTATCAAAGTTAGTCACAATCCATTGTTTGGGTCACAGAACTTATGGATATAAGAGACCATAGACAATACCCTTATTTTATGCCTAGGGAAACTGAAGCCCAGAAATGGTAAATAACTTGCTCAAGATCATACAGTATTAAATAGCAGAACCACGACTGGAATATAAGTAGGCTTAATTTGGAATCTAAGTGTGCTTCTTACTATATTTTCATTAAACCTTCTTTAATCTACTTGCTTAAGCATATTTTTCATGGTTGCTTTGTCTTTATCTATTACTTGGTCTTTTCTTTTTTCTAGGTCTCAGTGACTTTATGCTATCCTGATCTTCCCAATATTATGGAAAATACAATGTGATTTTCTATCTCTATGAATTTTACTGGCATCTCATCTCAGGCTCAGTTCTTTCTCCTTTCCACTTGTTCAAATATTACCTGTCCTTCAAGTTCTATCTAACATTTACTTTTTTCCATAGGGTCTTCTCTGACTAATTTAATCTTAACTCCTTTAATATTAACTATGTACACTCATAGTGCATCTTCAAATACTGTTATTTATTTATTTATTTATTTTTTTTTCCCCATGAACATGGTTTAACTCTCCCAACTGTACAGGGACTATATCTTATTATTTCCCTCTTACACCTAAAGCAATGCCTTCTTACTAGTTCAATGAACAATTGTTCATTGAGTTGAAAATCCACTGAAATCATACACAGATTCTTCATGTGATATGGAGGTAGCTTTTTTTTTTTTTTGAATCCTTTGACAATAGAGGACATATTCTGGCAGATCTTACAACATACTTTAAAAAGTTTCTTATAATGTACCAAATTATCAGCTTGCCTGATATTTATGTTCAAAAGAGATCATCCCCAGTTAGACTACAAGTAGATATATTAATCAGCCATTAATGAAACCATGAAAACTATTTACCAAAATGCTAAGAAGTTTTGATTTGCTTTGGTAAAGTAAATACTCAAGTCAGTAAAGTTATAAGATACTTGGAAAACAACAAAAAACAATTGAAAAATAATGTTTAGAAAAGATATCAAGTTGGTCAACTAAAGAACCAGTACTGAAATAGAACAAAGTTTCTCATTAGAATTCTTTTAAGAAAATACATGTTCAGATTCTTCTCCTCTTTCCCCACCCTGCCTAAACATGGAGCATTCCTTTCTTTTTTTGTACATATGCCTTATCAAGAGATCTTAGGGGAGCTTAGTTTCTGGTAAACAGCTTACCGTGGTACTAATAAAAGGAAACAGAGTTCAGAATGCTGGAAAATTAAAAGTCTCAGATTACTTAAAATGCCACTCTACTCTGGTAGTAAAAATAAAATAAAACACAAGTAAAAACCATTGCCAAGAACTCTAACATGGAATGCTAGAGACAATGGTCTGAAAGTCATGCATAAGGCCTCTTTCCCCAGTGGCAGCCCATTACTATGGGAAGTACCTCAGCTTGTCTCTTAAATGATTCTCCATATCAAGACACTGACTCTCCAAGTGTTAACTTCATGCTCATAGAAATAATTCCAGTTCATTCTAGGCATAGTTAAAGTTTAGTCTTTGAAAGCCTTCTTTATATACTCCATTTGTGGGTATAATTTGGAAGGGGCTGGGGTGTTACATAAGTTTACCAGATGGTACTTAAAAGAGAATAAGCAAAAGTCTACACATTTCCAGATTTTGTAGTAAATGACAGAACAACAATTCTCTCTGAAGAACAATTCAGTAAGATTTTACTGAACAAAATTTTGAATAGTAAGAAACAGGTTTCTGGAAAGAATTTAAAATGGGTCTGAGGAAACACGTATAGTAGGGACTACAAATCTCTTGACAGTTATTCCATAAAGAGTTAGTGACTCATTTCTAGAAATGGTCAAAGTTAATTTGCATAACTCAGCCCAGCTGCCCTAGGAAAAGACTAGGGCAGGATTAGGAGGAAAGGGAGGAATAATCAAAGAGAGAACAAAGAGCTTTTCTGAACTCTGACATTTAACAGGAAGTGGTGAAAAAAGGAATTTCTAACAAAAAGAGGAGCTTCACTGCCTAAATGTAGATGTGATTCTCCAGAAGGCTCAATGGTAATAAAGATAGATTGTCTGCATGATAGACAACAAGAAAAAGCTGTCATATAAACTCTCCTCCCCTCACTTTCCCATAAGCCTACAATGTGAGATTTATGGAGACTACTTACCATATAATGTTCAAGAATAAAGAAAAAAATGTCTTTTGAAGATACAAACAAACAAACAACAACAAATACTCTCTGAGATTTCCTTTATGACAGGTTTCTTGGGAATGAGATTAGTACTTCCCATCTACATAGCTTTTAATTTTTGGAAAGCATCTTATGTATGTCACTGTTATCTCATATGATCTTCACAACAACCTTGGCATGTAGGTATTATTTTAATCACTCCATTTTATGAGTAAAGGCAGAGGTTAAGTGATTTAACAGGCTCAAACAGCTAGTTAAGTGTCAGAGTCAAGATTCCTTGAGTCTTTCTGACTTCTAATCCAATGCCCTTTCAAAATAAAATACCATTTCCCCTGGAGAATTGGCAAGAAATGCAAACTACCAGATAAGACTAGCAGTGGAAAACATACTGAGGACAAACACCATGTGCTAGAACAAAGCCAAATTGAATAAGTGCTAACTCAGAGTGAAAGCAGTGGCAGAAGGGAATGGATTTGAGAAACATTAAAGATAGTAAAAGGACCACCACTTACTGAGAGTTGAGGATTCCTACAATGGAAAAGTAGAGGACAGCAGATGTGAACACTGTCAGGGAGCAATGTCACCTGATTGGAGGAGAGGGAGAGGAATTACAGAAGGCAAACAAAGAGCTACAGAGAGGTGCTATGGAATGCATCAGCAATGCATTTACTGCACTGCCAAGGGATGTATTGAAAATTACACATACTGTTTTCTGGGGATGATTGCTCCTCTGAAGGTCTTCACCTTCTTTACATGGTCTTTGATTTAAGACTTAGTTCCATCAGTTTATACATAAACCTATTCCCGTTTTAAGCCTTGTGACCCAGGGTGCTTGCAAAATGACATAGTAATTGGATTTCAGATTGAGTTAAATGTTAAATATTATATTAAATAGATCATGTGAGTTGGTGCAAAACCAGAGAAATGAGACATCTCCTAAGTATACTTAGATACCTCCATGCCAGAAGCGAGACTCTAGGAAAAAGATCACACATATATGAGTTCCAGATTCTTCTAATATTCTATTTTGGATATATCAAAAAAAAATTCATGTTACTTAAGGATAAAAATTTTCCACACTACCCAAATTTAAACTAAGACTTGGCCCCCATTCTGTCCATTATACACAAATGCTAATTAATCACAAAACACAATTGATTCTTTTTTTAGAATGAGTTTTGCACCTCTATCTTTTCATTCCTGAGTAAACTACTTAGAGTATACTGCTCTACTTTAAAACGTAATAAAGTTTTAAACTTTACTTAGTTTTCTAGGTCTCAGTGACTTTATACTATCCTGATCTTCCCAATATTGTGAAAAGTACAATGTGATTTTCTATCTTAAAATAGATAGAAGTAGTAAGGAATCTTATTAGAGGACATAAGGAATCTAAAAAGACAATTGAAAATAAAGACATACTATTTTTCATTAGTGAATATCAATGATACTTTCAGGGTTCAGTAAAGCAATATTTATTACTGTGGAATATTGCTGTCCCATTTCCATGACTGAATTATATGGAATCCTAACAGACTGACTAGATAGACCTTAAGTGATAGGGATAGATGTGAGAGAAAAAGAAAAAAAAACAAAAAACAAAAAACAAAAAACAAAACCCAGAAACTCAGTAAAATTGGGGGGGGGGAATTTGTCATCAACCTGCATTATCAAATGATTCTATATAATTATTTCTATCTTCTTTGTTATCTTTACAGATACATTTTGGATATTTCAGTTGATTGTCAACAGGCCATTTACAAACATAGATAGGAATGGGCTGATTGTTTTGTCTTATAGTCACCAAAGTAACATTATTTAATGCTGTATATTTTAAAGTTCTTAGGAACAAAGATTGTCTTACTATCCCTGGTAACTATAAGTATACACTATACACAATATGGACTTAATAAATATATTATTAATAGCATATAAAACATAAAAATGATTTGAAATATAAAACTCATAATAGAGTTGTCTATGGCCTTTGAATATATATTATGAGTCCAAATTTAGACCATCCTCAAATGCTGAATATATCCTTTAAAACTCTGTTCTCTTCCTGATTATTCCTATTGAACAGTGTTTTGAGTTTGCCTGGAACATAATAAGCACTTAATTACTGCTTCTTAATCTGACTAGGCTTGATTTTGCCATATATGAAACCTTATGATTTTAATGGATTGTAATGGTAAAATGTCCTTGGGCCAGCTTTTACTTTCACACAGAAATGACTCTGCATTTGCCTTTTGTTATTTTGACTTGCAGGTGTCAAGGCTGAAGAAGGTTTTTGTATCAGAAAAGGGCATTCTCAAACACCTTTTGAGGCAATGGAAACCTTGCAACCTTTTTGTTTGTTTGTTTGTTTCCAATAGTTTAAACTTCAGCTACCATATTCAAGGCAGTACCCAAAAGTTGATACCAAATGGCTTGACATGATTGAGTATTGTTAGCACTAGCAATGATATGTTAGTGCTAGTACTTTATAGAGCAAAATATTTATACAGCAAGTCTTGTTCTAGCTTTGGGGCTAAAAGGAATGCTTCACTTCTTGATTTAAGTGCAATCTTAAAATAATGGTAAAGGGAATTACACTAGTTTAAATAAATATTTGGCTTTTATGATCCCATGGGGCAACCTCACATGCATGTGGGTATGTTTTTAAGGCAAAAATACCAAAGAAACTTCTTCCCATAAGGCACCCTTGCCATCATTGAACAGGAAAGCATGTGCCAATTTCTGCTTTAGCCATTCAAGTTCCATTATTTTCACAAGTAGTTTAAATGTAATTCTGCTATCTAACATCTATTTGATGATCCTTTGTCTGAGTCGACAGTTTAAGTTTGGGGCCTAGACAGCTGAGCCTCCAGAGTAATCTCCTAATATAGATTAGAAAAATATCTTCCATTTCCATTCCCTAAAATATCTTCTTTCTACCACCATCATACTTAATGCCAGCCATAATAAAATGTAGTGTTTACTTTTAGAAATGCCGCAAAACCATAAAGCCCCTCTTGGCAAGAAAACCATTCCTTGTCATCCCACATGGGAGCTGAACAGAGGATAAACCAAAAACTAGAAGAGAATTTTAGTCATTAGACTTACTTCTGCCTCACAATCTGGGCTGAATTGTATTCATTTTCCTTTTTTTGGTGATGTTCACTTAGATTCTTTAATTTTGAAATATACAATCTAGGAGATGGTAAAGCCCCAATTAATGAGCAGGTGAAGTTCAAACTTCACAAGAGTAGGAAGATATAGACCAATAGTTATAATAAAATCTAAAGCAGGTGAAACACCAGGAGGATAGAGTTTTCAAGAAGATTACGGAGCACATATGATGATGGAGTCAATCCACATCCAGGGTGTAACAGGGAAATAGGGAATCCTCTCCTCAAAGATTCATAAAATTCAGACAGGGAGAAACATTCAATTGTTTTTAATCCTGTGGGATTAAGTAAGAAGGAGTCACCTTATGAAAAAAAAATCTTCATGTTTTTCTCCATTTTTTTTTGTTATTGAGACAGAAATAGAATATGGGTATCTGAAATTAACATTGGGCTATGATGTCCTGAATGAACATTTCATTATATTGGAAATGTTTTCAACACATTTAACATATGGCAACGACAAAATGAAGAGGTTCTTGTCTCTATATTTTGTTAATTTATCAAGCTAAAAAAATTCAAACTTAACATTCAGTTTGGAATACAACCAATTTTCATCTAGAGAATAATCTTTGTATTTAGTTGGTTCTTTCTTAGAATCCTTCTCAAGCATGTATATCCATTTGTTCTATGACATTTCTTATAACAATGGAAATAAAAATGGATTTGGTTTCAGCAGAGCAGAATTTGCATCCCAGCTCCCACAGTTTTTAGCCATGTGAGTCTCAGCAAGTTACTTTGCTTTTTGGTAATCCAGGTTCCTAAACTTTAAAACAATACCTATAGTAACTATATTATGAAATTTTGTTTGAAACATCTATATACTTAAGAAATTACTATATACATGAATAAATTAATTGAATGAAAATATATTAAACACTTATTGTAATGTAACAAGCACTAAGTTACATATGAACTATTACAATTGTTCTAGTTTACATAAGCCTCCACTTAAAGAAAGGCTCAGTTTTCCTGATGCCCTTCATAGATCCCAATAATGTTGGATGGGAATATAATCAAGATAAGAAAACTCATATCCCATTGAAGTTTATAAATTGGGACAAATTATAGGTCACCCAAATATTCTTATCTTAGAGCTTGACTATATAAAATTTGGACCCTCAGCAATAGAAAATAGCTGAAAACAACAATGGTAAAGTTTCTTATCGCTATGATTTTTGAAAATACTGGTTAGCAGACTTCTGGCCAAGAAGGCAGAGAGGAGGCACACAGCTGTGTAAGCTCTGTGTTTTCTCTCAGAATTCATTTCATGACAAGCCTCCGAATTAATGCTTGACTGAAAAAAAAAACCCACTAATAGTTACCAAGAGAAGACATCCTTGAGATTCCACAGGAAAGGTCTGTTTTTGCTTGAGGGCAGGGACGGTTTTAGATCAGGCACAGGCTGAGGGCAGGCAACAGCAGCAAGAGCTGGGCAGGCAGCTCACAGCCGAGCAGACTGGAGGGGTTTGGAGTGTGATCTCAGCCGTCTCTGTGGGCAGAGCTTTACTACAGGCTTGGATACTTTGCCCTGGCAGCAAGTCAGTAGCCCAGCAGAGAAGCTAAAAACACCAGGGAAAGAAGAATACAACCGGGAACAGATGGAGTTTCTCAGGACCTGGTCACCCCTCCCCCACAGCATCTCAGGATGCTCTCAGAGTCTCAGAGCGCAGGCATACCACAGTCCTGCTAGTGTCTCGCTGCTGCCCCCTCAGTCTGTAGAGGAAGCTCAATAACACCACCCAGCCCCTGCCCCCCCAAAAAGCAGATTCCATTTGGGGTTTTATTCTTTTTTTTCTTTGCTAGTTTGATTCTTCTCTGACAAAATGAACAAAAAAATGAAAAGGACCTTAACAATTGACAGCTTTTATACGGATAGAGAGCAGACTAAACCCTGAGGAGACTAAAAACAGACTGTCTCCAGGTGAATCCCCACAGGAGGAGATCATTTGTTCCTCAGCATAGGTGAATCTCATGGAATTAAAAAGGCTCTCACAAGAGAGCTAGAAAAAAAATGGGAAAAGGAGACAGAAGCTTGGCAAGAGAGTCTGGAGAAGTCATCCCACTCACTTAAAGACAGACTGGATAAAGACATCCAATCCTTGAAAAATAGAATTAGTGAACTGGAAACAGAAAATAGCTCTCTAAAAAATAAAATTGGCAAAATGGACAAAAATTCCATAGAACAAAACAACTCAATTGGACAATTAGAAAAAGATATAAAAAAAGTGAATGAAGAAAATACATCATTGAAAATGAGAATCGTACAAATGGAATTTCATGAGTGGAAGAGATAACAAGAATCAGTCAAGCAAAACCCAGAAAAATCAAACAATAGAGAAAAATGTGAAATACCTTCTTGGGAAAACAACAGACCTGGAAAATAGGTCTAGGAGAGACAATCTGAGAATTACTGGACTCCCAGAAAAATATGATGAAAAAAGAACTTGGACACTGTTTTCCAGGAAAATATCAAAAAGAACTGCCCAGAAGTCATAGAAACAGAGGGTAAAATAGACATTGAAAGAATTCATCGATCACCTACTGAAAGGGATCCTAAAATCAAAACACCAAGAAATACAGTGGCCAAATGCCAGAACCCTCAAACGAAGGAAAAAATACTCCAAGCGGCTAGAAAAACCCAATTCAAATATAGAGGAGCCACAATAAGGATCACCCAGGATCTAGCAGCATCCACATTAAAAGATCAAAGGGCCTGGAATATGATATTCTGAAAGGCTAAGGAATTTGGTATGCAACCAAAAATAACTTACCCATCCAGAATGAGCATCTTTTTCCAGGGAAGAAGATGGTCATTCAACGAAATAAGTGAATTTCACCTATTTTTGATGAAAAAACAGAACTTAACAAGAAGTTTGATCTACAAATATAGAACTCAAAAGAAATCTAAAAAGGTAAAAAGAAATCTTGGGAACTATATTTTTGCTGTAAAGATGTATAAAGAATACATGTATACCTTGTTCTAGAAATTAGAGGTGGAAAGGACATTGTACCAGAAAAAGGGTAAAGTGGGGGTACTACATCTCACAAAGAGGCAAAGGAAACCTATTATATCTGAGAGAAAGAATGGAGGGGGATGAATATAGTGGGTATCTTACTGCCATCAGAATTGGCTTTAAGAGAAAAATTTTAGACATATTCAATTTATGGTGAAACTTCTTCCACCTCATTGAAAAGTGAGAAGGGAAAAGTGAAATGGGAAGGAATAAGCTAAGCAGAAGGGAAAACGGAAACTGTGAGGGAAAGGAGTAAGATGGGGGAGGAACTCTAAAGTGGGAGGGAGGGATACTAAAAAGGGAGGGCTGTGAGAACCAAGTGGTGCTCACAAGTTTAATACTGGGAAGGGGGGTAAGGGGAAAAGAAGGGAGAAAAGCATAAACAGGGGTTAACAAGATGGCAAATAATACAGAATTGGTAATTTTAACCACAAATGTGAACGGGGTAAACTCCCCCATAAAGAGGAAGCGGTTAGAAGAATGGATTAAAAGCCAGAATCCTACAATATGTTGTTTACAGGAAACACACTTGAAGCAGGGAGATACATGCAGAGTAAAGGTAAAAGTTTGGAGCAAAATCTACTATGCTTCAGGTGAAGTCAAAAAAGCAGGGGTAGCCATCCTGATCTCAGATCAAGCAAAAGCAAAAATTGATCTAATTAAAATAGATAAGGAAGGACATTATATCTTGCTAAAGGGTAGCATAGATAATGAAGCAATATCAATATTAAACATACATGCACCAAGTGGTGCAGCATCTAAATTCTTAAAAGAAAAATTAAGAGAGCTGCAAGAAGAAATAGACAGCAAAACTATAATAGTGGGAGATCTCAAACTTGCACTCTCAGAATTAGATAAATCAAACCACAAAATAAATAAGAAAGAAATCAAAGAGGTAAATAGAATACTAGAAAAGTTAGATATGATAGATCTCTGGAGAAAACGACATGGAGACAGAAAGGAGTACACTTTCTTTTCAGCAGTTCATGGAACCCATACAAAAATAGACCATATATTAGGACATAAAAACCTCAAACTCAAATGCAGTAAGGCAGAAATAATAAATGCATCCTTTTCAGACCACGATGCAATAAAAATTACATTCAACAAAAAGCCAGGGGAAAGTAGACCAAAAAATAATTGGAAACTAAATAATATCATACTAACAAATGATTGGGTGAAACAGCAAATCATAGATATAATTAAAAACTTCACCCAAGAAAACAACAATAATGAGACATCCTACCAAAATGTGTGGGATGCAGCTAAGCGGTAATAAGGGGAAATTTCATATCTCTAGAAGCCTACTTGCATAAAATAGAGAAAGAGAAGGTCAATGAATTGGGCTTGCAACTAAAAATGCTAGAAAAGGAACAAATTAAAAACCCCCAGTCAAACACTAAACTTGAAATTCTAAAAACAAAAGGAGACATCAATAAAATTGAAAGTAAAAATAAACTATTGAATTAATTAATAAAACTAAGAGTTGGTTCTATGAAAAAACAACAAAATAGACAATCCTTTAGTAAATCTGATTAAAAAAAGGAAAGAAGAAAATCAAATTGTTAGTCTTAAAAATGAAAAGGGAGAATGTGCCACTAATGAAGAGGAAATTAGAGCAATAATTAGGAATTACTTTGCCCAACGTTATGCCAATAAATTTGACAACTTAAATGAAAAGGAAGAATACCTTCAAAAATATAGCTTGCCCAGATTAAGAGGAAGAAGTAAATATCCTAAACAGTCCCATCTTAGAAAAAGAAATAGAACAAGCTATTAACCAACTCCCTAAGAAAAAATCCCCAGGACCAGATGGATTTACGTGTGAATTCTACCAAACATTTAAAGAACAATTAACTCCAATGCTATATAAACTATTTGAAAAAATAGGGACTGAAGGAGTCCTACCAAACTCCTTTTACGACATAGACATGGTACTGATAACTAAACCAGGTAGACTGAAAACAGAGAAAGAAAATTATAGACCAGTCTCCCTGATGCTAAAATCTTAAATAAAATATTAGCAAAAAGATTACAGAAAATCATCCCCAGGATAATACACTATGACCAAGTAGGATTTATACCAGGAATGCAGGGCTGGTTCAATATTAGAGGATAATACACTATGACCAAGTAGGATTATAAGCAAACTAACAAAAACCATATGATCATCTCAATAGATGCAGAAAAAGCATTTGATAAAATCCAACATCCATTCCTAATAAAAACACTTGAGAGTATAGGAATAAATGGACTTTTTCCTAAAATAGTCAGGAGCATATATTTAAAACCATCAATAAGCATCATATGCAATGGGGAAAAACTGGAACTTTTCCCAGTAAGATTTGGAGTGAAGCAAGGTTGCCCACTATTACCATTATTATTCAATATTGTATTAGAAACACTAGCCTTGGCAATAAGAGTTGAGAAAGAGATTTAAAAAATCAGAATAGGCAATGAGGAAACCAAACTATCACTCTTGGCAGATGATATGATGGTATACTTAGAGAACCCCAGAGATTCTACTAAAAAGCTATTAGAAATAATTCATAACTTTAGCAAAGTTGCAGGTTATAAAATAAATCCCCATAAATCCTCAGCATTTTTATACATCACCAACAAAATCCAACAAGAGATACAAAAAGAAATTCCATTCAAAATAACTGTCGACAGCATAAAATATTTGGGAATCTATCTACCAAAGGAAAGTCAGGAATTATATGAGCAAAATTACAAAAAATTTTCCACACAAATAAAGTCAGATTTAAATAATTGGAAAAATATTAAGTGCTCTTGGATAGGCCGAGCGAATATAATAAAGATGACAATACTCCCTAAACTAATCTATTTATTTAGTGCTATATATCAATCAGACTTCCAAGAAGATATTTTAATGATCTAGAAAAAATAACAACAAAATTCATATGGAATAATAAAAGGCCGAGAATCTCAAAAGAATTAATGAAAAAAAATCAAATGAAGGTGGCCTAGCTGTACCTGATCTAAAACTATATTATAAAGCAGCAGTCACCAAAACCATTTGGTATTGGCTAAGAAATAGATTAGTTGATCAGTGGAACAGGTTAGGTTCACAAGACAGAATAGTCAACTATACCAATCTAGTGTTTGACAAACCCAAAGATCTTAACTTTTGGGATAAGAATTCATTATTTGACAAAAACCAGGAAATTAGTATGGCAGAAATTAGGCATGGACCCACACTTAACACCGTATACCAAGATAAGATCAAAATGGTTCCATGATTTAGGCATAAAGAACGAGATTATAAATAAATTAGAAAAACATAGGATATTTTATCTCTCAGACTTGTGGAGGAGGAAGAAATTTGTGACCAAAGACGAACTAGAGACCATTATTGATCACAAAATAGAAAATTTTGATTACATCAAATTAAAAAGCTTCTGTACAAACAAAAGGTTCTGATAAAGGCCTCATTTCCAAAATATATAGAGAACTGACTCTAATTTATAAGAAACCAAGCCATTTTCCAATTGACAAATGGTCAAAGGATATGAATAGACAATTTTCAGATGATGAAATTGAAACTATTACCACTCATATGAAAGAGTGTTCCAAATCACTATTAATCAGATAAATGCAAATTAAGACAACTCTGAGATACCACTACACACCTGTCAGATTGGCTAAGATGACAGGAAAAAATAATGATGATTGTTGGAGGGGATGTGGGAAAACTGGGACACTGATATATTGGTGGTGGAGCTGTGAACGAATCCAACCATTCTGGAGAGCAATCTGGAATTATGCCCAAAAAGTTATCAAACTGTACATATCCTTTGATCCAGCAGTGCTACTACTGGGATTATACCCCAAGGAGATACTAAAGAAGGGAAAGGGAACTGTATGTGCCAAAATGTTTGTGGCAGCCCTGTTTGTAGTGGCTAGAAACTGGAAAATGAATGGATGCCCATCAATTGGAGAATGTTTGGGTAAATTGTGGTATTTGAATGTTATAGAATATTATTGTTCTGTAAGAAATGACCAGCAGGATGAATACAGAGAGGCTTGTAGAGACTTACATGAACTGATGCTAAGTGAAATGAGCAGAACCAAGAGATCATTATATATATCAACGATACTGTATGAAGATGTATTTTGATGGAAGTGGATTTCTTTGACAAAGAGGCCTACTTCAGTTTCAATTGATCAATGATGGACAGAAGTAGCTACACCCAAAGAAAGAACACTGGGAAATGAATGTAAACTGTTTGCATCTTTGTTTTTCTTCCCGGGTTATTTTTACCTTCTGAATCCAAATCTCTGTGTGCAACAAGAAAACTGTTTGGTTCTGCACACATATATTGTATCTAGGATATACTGTGACATATTCAACATATATAGGACTGCTTGCCATCTAAGGGAGGGAGTGGAGGGAGGGAGGGGAAAAATAGGAACAGAAGTGAGTGCAAGGGATAATGTTGTAAAGAATTACCCTAGCATGGCTTCTGTCAATAACAAGTTATTATAATAAAAAAAAGAAAGAAAATATTGGTTAGCATCACAGGATTTGGAGATTCAAGGGAAGAACTTTAAAGATCATTCAGTGCAGGGATTCTCAATCTTGAGTCTGAAGACCCTCAAGAGTCTATGATCTTAGATAGGAAATAAATACATGCATGTGTGTGTATTTTTATTTTATATGCATGTGTTTTTATTTTCACTATTTTTAACCACAATTTAGCATTTCCTTCTATTGTGAATGTAGATAACAAATATTTATTATGAAGGAAATCTGTAAATATCATTGAATTTCCCAAGGTATCCATGACACATATAAAAAAGTCAATAGTCTTTGTTCTGGTTCAGCACTTTTTTTTAAAATACCAGGGAAATTCTAAATGAAAGATTTTTTGAGAGTTGGCATTATGTGAACCAGCATGAAAATGGTCAATAAAATGTTTTGCACTTCACATAGCATTTTTATTATTTTAAAAACTCTATTCTTCCAACATTCTCTCTCACCCCTTTATGCCATGAACCAATGATATTATGCGTGTGCTTGTTCATCAACCAACACATATTTTTTAAGCTCTTCTTATTCTATAAACATTCTCTAGACTGTAGGAATAGAAAGTCAAAAATGAAATAATTCCTGCCCTCACAGAAATTAAATTCTGCCATCTAAATTGAATAATTCTACTTATCATTTATTTGATTACATTTTCTGCTTTGAAGGCCAACAATTTGACCTTGGTTCCATATACAGATTAATTATTTAAAGGAAATTTTTGGTTCATGTTCTTGACAGTATTAAAACTGGAGCTCAGTCTAGAAAAAAGTATTGATCTCCCAAGCTAAAAAAATTCCAAAAAAGGCCCTGCATTGAACTTCCAAACTTCTTTCAAAGAGGTTATAGAAATCTTAACTACCATTACAGTAGTTAGGAAGAAAGAGAATTTTATTAATAACAAAATAATAGTCATTTTATTCTGTTCTCCATGGTTATGACACATGATGAACTGTTATATATGGAAAGTATATTAACTGTAATACTTGTATTAGACTTCTATTCCTATATGCTGTCTTCATTTTGGTTATCAAAACAATGAAAAAGAAAGAAAAAAGACAAATAAGGATAAATGTCAAAACAGTGCCTTATTATGTTGAATGTGCACATTGGAATTAAAACAGAATATACAGTTTCCTAGCAGGAAAGAATACTAGGTGAAGTGAAGCAAAGCCCAAATTACTTTGAGAAATGACTGATATACAAGGGCCCAACTGAAATTCAGAATTACCCAGTAAGGCCAATATGTATTCAGGGGATGGAGAATTGTTCAAAAACATAATAATGTTATGGACAACATTACAAACCAATTTAAGACTCCCATATTTCAAAATATCTTCCTTATTAAAATTAGGGTATGAGGAAACTATAAGTTGATAGAGTAGTAAGAGCTTTAGGTTGGAATAAGGAGAAATCTGAGTTTAACGCATATTGGTGAATAATTAGTAGATGTGTGATCAGTTTCAATTATGGCATCTCCAAGCTTCAGTCTCTGTATTCTCATCTGCTTAATGGGGTGAATGATACCCCAAATACTTACCTTAAAAATATCCAGTGAAGATCAATATAGAGGTAATATATGTAAAGTACTTTGGAAGCCTTAAAGTGCTATGGAAATGTTTGCTCTGAAGAAGACAAGACTCTAGAGACGACATGATAACCCAAGTACTTGAAAAGCCATCATGTGGAGGTGGTCTTCTTATTGGTCTTGAACCCAGAAGTAGGAATCATGAGTAGAAATACCAAAAGGCAAATTTAGGCTTCATGGAAGGATAAGATTCCTAAAAATCAATTTGCCAAAAGATGAATGAGCTGGCTCAAATCATAGGTATTCCTAAGTGATATGCTGGTAAATATTTAACAATTACCTTCTGGTTAAAAATTAAAATGTACACATAATCAACTCTTTTTTGAGGCAATAAGGGTTAAGTGATTTGCTTAGTATCACACAGTTACTAAGTGTGGGGGGCCAAATTTCAACTTAGATTCTCCTGATTGCAAAGAAGTACAATTGATTGAAAGTACAAAAAAGCATGGAAGTGAAGATCACTCTGAATTAATAGAAGTCAAAAGCAATAATGTTAACTATAAATGAGGAAGATTCTGATAAAGGCCTCATTTCCAAAATATATAGAAAATTGCCTCTAATTTATAAAAAATCCAGCCATTCTCCAATTAATAAATGGTCAAAGGATATGAACAGACAATTTTCAGATGAAGAAATTGAGACTGTATCTAGCCATATAAAAAGATGTTCCAAGTCATTATTAATCAGAGAAATGCAAAGTCGACAACTCTGGGATGCCACTACACACCTGTCAGATTGACTAGGATATCAGGAAAAGATAATGCTGAATATTGGAGAGGATGTGGGAAACTGGGACATAGGCTCATTGTTGGTGGGATTGTGAATACATCCAGCCATTCTGGAGAGACATTTGGAACTATGCTCAAAAAAGTTATCAAACAGTGCATGCCCTTTGATCCAGTAGTGTTACTACTGGGCTTATATCTCAAAGAGATCTTAAAGAAGGGAAAGGGACCTGTATGTACATGAATGTTTGTGGCAGCCCTCTTTGTAGTGGCGAGAAACTGGAAACTGAATGGATGCCCACCAATTGGAGAATGATTGAATAAATTGTGGTATATGAATGTTATGGAATATTATTGTTCTGTAAGAACTGACCAGCAGGATGATTTCAGAAAGGCCTGGAGAGACTTACATTGATGCTGAGTGAAATGTGCAGGGCCAGGAGATCATTATATACTTCAACAACAAGATTATACAACGATCAATTCTGATGGACGTGGCCCTCTTCAACAATGAAATGAACATTTGTTCAATAATGAATAGAACCATCTACACCTAGCGAAAGAACTCTGGGAAATGAGTGTGAACCACTACACAGCATTTCCCATCCCTCTGTTTTTGTACACCTGCATTTTTGATTTCCTTCACGGGTTAATTGTACACTATTTCAAAGTCTAATTCTTCTTGTGCAGCAAAATAACTGTATGGATATGTATACATATATTGTATTTAACATATACTTTAACATATTTAACATGCATTGGTCTACCTGCCATCTGGGGGAGGGAGTGGAGGGAAGGAGGGGAAAAGTTGGAACAAAAGGTTTCGCAATTGTCAATGCTGAAAAATTACCCATGCATATAACTTGTAAATAAAAAGTTATAATAAAAAATAATAATAAGTGAGGGAAAGCTAGATGCACAATGGAAAGAGCACCATACCCTGCAGGTAGAAGGACCAATCTGAATTATTAACATGTTTGTCACTACTTTCTTAAGTTTAGACAACCAACAAATTAGTAAATCAAGTTCTGATGTTTTTTTTTTTTTTTTATTTGCCAATTTCCAAGCTATTACTGCTCACACTGAAAGTTTTAACAATCACGTCACCCAAACCAAATTGAACTGGCTCTGACACATTCCTAGAACTTCTCCCTCATTTAAAGCCTTCAAGAAAAGATTGCATACCTACTTGTCCGGGTATTGAAAATGGGATTGGGTTATCCCATTTATATTGTTACCTTCAGTGCCTATATGGAAACATTTGGGAGAACCTGGACATGGGCTGTATTTAAGCAGTATTTTACAGATTTCCCAGGAATAAACATTAGGATAAGAGTATAAAGTATCAAAGAAATCTATGTTCCTTTAGGGGTTTAGGCATCCAAATCTCTTTCCACAGTACCATAAGCCAGGGAGTTCCTCTTTCCGAATCTTTATTATCCCATGTGTAAAAAAGTGGGGGTTCAACTGTCTCCTATTTACATTTAACTTTTGTCAACTATAAATAACATTAAGTGTGGAATTTGAGCATCTGTGTTTGAATCCTTATTTCTGCAGGCCCAGACAGTTGCAATAGTCTTCTAAAAGCCTTTCCCTTCTCTGAAACTGCCAAAGTGATTTTCTACATCTGACCACACATGCTATCCCTCTACTCAAGAAACTCCAGCTACTTTGCATTTTCCCTAAGATAAAACACATAATCATCTTTCAATATTCAAAGCCTTCCACAATCTGGTTCACCTGAGGCAGCAAGGAGGTGCAGAGAATAGAATGTCTGCCCTAGAGTTTGGAAGATCTGAATTCAAATCTGGCCTCAAACACTTTCTACCTTACCTATAAAATGAGGTAAATATGGAAATGCCAAACCATTCCAGTATCTTTGCCACAAAAACCCCCAAAAGGGGTCATGGAGAATTAAATGTGAATGAAACAACACAACAATAAAATGACTTAAGCCCTTACATATTATTTCCTTTTGTGCATACTACCTTCTAGATAAACTAAACTACTTATTCCACATAGAAGGCATTCTTTTTCCCATATGGGAGTTTTGCACAGCTTGTCTGACTTCTAAGCCTACAATACTCTCCTCCATACCAATTTTTTAGGGAACCTGATCTTAGCTTTCTCCTAAATTCAGACTAAAGGCTAAAACCTAAATCGGGAATTTCTCAATTGCCTCCTAGTAGCTAGTTGCCTCCACCCCTGAGAAATCACTTTGTATTCATAAATATATGTTTCACCTTGATAAAATGCAACTTATTTTTCCTTTCATCTCTATATATCTAGTAAAGTGCCTGATACATAGTAGGTGTTTAATAAATTCTTGTTGAATGTATGAATAAAAGGCCTCTAATATTCAATTCTGAGACTTGGAAACCACCTAATTATTAAATTCAGCAAATTTAATTTCTCTCAAGAAATTTTCTTTTTTATTTGTTATCTGGTTTTCAGATACAATCCTGTTTGACTGAACTTAGAATTATATAAATGTCTAGTCTATTCTTTTGTACTAGGTGTGTGTGGGGTGTATGTGTGGGGGGCTGTGGGTGTGGGTGTGTGTTGGGGAAATGGGGGAAAAGTTTTTCTATTCTACAACCTATCAGTATATCAATGTGGTCTAAGTGCAATTTTATATCTATGGCTATCTATTAAAAATACAAAAATAAACCAACCAAACAAACAAATGTATATTATCTGGGAATTAACATAACCTCTTGCTAAATGAAAAATAACCAAGTTTTCTCAAAGCAATACATTATCACCAAAACTGGCTTTTCATTGTGGTCTAAGTTCTTATTTTATCTCATTTTCTTTGAGTTTTACAATCCATCTCTGTTTGGCTAAAGAACACTTTCAAACTGATGTCATGAGTCTTTCCTATGTCTGGCTAAATTATGGCCATCACTAGTGAAAAGAGAGCCAAGCTGAAAAATCTGCACAAAGACAGATTTAGCTCCTTACACTGAATACAAGGAAAGAAATAACAATAATGACAACTCATGTCTATAGAACTTTAAGATGTTTTACTCAAGTCAAAAAAATAATAAAATTATCAAAAACACCAGATTTTTATGGGATGTCTAAACACATTACCAGTAGAGCTACAACATGTCAAGCTGCTTCCTAAAAATATTTTGGCATTCAAGCAAATACATTTTTAACAAGCATTTATTTAACTCCTACCAGAGCTAAATCACTTATTCATTAAGCATACCTCTGCTCCTTTACATATATCATAATCCTTTCTCTTTTCAGAGTTTAATGTAGATTTCATTAATTCCAGGAAAACTTCCTCGGCAAGGAATGTATGTATTCAGTGAAGATCTTTTAAAAGTGAGATAGTCTTAATTCTATTGTTTTTGCAAAGTGTTAAAGGAAAAAAGCATAGTAGATATATCAAAAGATAAGTTTATAAAAAATCTTTACAAATATTCTCTAACTAGCATTTTCCATTCATGATGTTGTTCTTGATGCTGTACAAAATACAAGGCAAATGAAAAAATGATTCCCAAAAGGAATAGTTTACAATCTAAAGTAGCAGGAAAAATTGGCAAGACCAACTGATGTTTAACAAGAGGTTCCCCAATACATTGGAGAAAAAAATAAATTTTAAAAAATTATTCCATTGTTTGCTATCAAATGTGCATGATGCATTCTTATTAGCTCTCTACTTGAAACTGAATGAAGAATACCTCCCTTCCTCTAACCCTACATAAGCAACAGCACCTTGCAACAGAATTACCTGACACTATCGAGTACATCCAAGTAGAAATATGTAATTGAAGAGCAATCAAGAAACCAGTTCTGAAATAATAATTGGTGAATGAGTGAGTTCAAAGTTGAAACTCCTATTGGAGGCTATAGGTACTGCTTCTTTTCAAAAGTACATTCCAATAACCTAGACCAGAAATTTACCTAGACCAAAGCCTAATGGAAATACTTAGCCAGAGAACATCTTAGGTTACATTAGGTGCATAAGCATAAGGTCATCGTGAGAAAACATGTTGAAGGAGCCCCATAATACTGGAGATATGTTTTCCTGTCATAACTAATTTCTCTTTGTAGATCTCTCCACTCATGATCTTAGTGAGCATTCACCTTTCTCATAACAACTATATTTGTGAAACTATATTTTTTAGGGAACCCGATCTTAGCTTTCTCCTAAATTCAGACTAAAAGCTAAAACCTATATCGGGAATTTCTTAATTGCCTCCTAGTAGCTAGTTGGCTCCACCCCTGAGAAATCACTTTGTATTTATAAATATATGTTTCTATTTATGAGGGAAAATAATTTTATGAGGGAAATGTTTTGTTACTTTTTAAAAGTATGCCAATATGTAAATTCCTTTGCTTTGAGCTAATTGTGTTCTCTTCAAGAGGAGCATCAGAAAATATAAAGAGTGAACTTCTTCAAAGATTTCTCTTTCTTTTTAAAAGCAAAAAGAATATAACTGAATCTTTAGTCAGACAATCACTGGAAGTTCTTTGTATTCAATCAGTTGCTCCCATTCAATGTCAAATGTCCTATAATTTCATTAGTAATCACACATCAATTTAACCAGTCTGTTCTATTGTTTTATTAAATGTTATTAAATTATTTACAAAATAACTTTATACTTCGTATTCATTGTCAAGGAAAAATCTTCTGTATTACCTACTTATACTTCGTTTACATATAATATTCATTGGAATAAGTCAAAAAGGTTCATTGTATTAATACAAAGTCAATAATTTTGAAAATCATACCTGCAAATAACTAGAGTAGTATCAATAACTGCACATTTAAATGTATATTTATCATGGTTCACTGAATCTTCCTAAGAAGGTAAATTAATTCAATTCAACAGATACTTATTGAAACAAGACTTGTTGAGACAGTATGAAGGCACCAAGGATGGAAAGGGAGGGGAAAAAAAAAAACATTTATTAAGCATCAACTTTGTTCCAGACTCTTTACTACATGTTTACAAATATTATCTCTGTGAAGTAACTTTTATTATTCCCATTTTTCAATTGGGTAAAATGAGGGAAACAGAGGCTAAGTGACTTGTTCAGAGTCATATACCTAGTAAACAAGGCTGAATTTAAACATATATACCCATCCCAAATCATTCTAACATATAATTCAAAACAAAAGAACTTGTTTTCATACTATGATATATAGAAGGGCAGAGAAATCACTATTAAGAAGTTGGCCCTTATCATTTATAAACATATAAAATATACCATTTGTAAAGTATGTTAGTGATTTTTAAAATATGAATTAACATATCACAGTAAAATGTGGGTGTAGTGACAATAAGAAAATATTCACAATTTTTTTTCTTATTTGTACAGTTTCTCTATGTCAATTAATTAAACTATCTAAATATTTCCTGGGGTTTTTCTTGTTTAATTTTTGGGGTGTATTTTTGAGCTTAATATTTTTGTAAACATTCAGTACTCTAAATTCAGAGTTGAGAAAAAAAAATAAGGAACTTAACCAGATTTCTAATAATTTGTAAACTTATTGGGGCAGTTTCAGACAAGAATGTGCTTTTCCCTTTGTATCTTTGTCTACATAAAGACTATGCTGTCTGGGCCATGTGGCTTTTCTCCAAGGGCTGATGGGGGTTGAATTCCGTTTGTGGGAGGTGCAGGGTTTCACCATGTGATGCAAGATCAGCATAGGAAAATGAGAAAGTCACAATGTTGGAGGTAAGTCCGATGTTGACCAGAGGTTAATGTGCTTAAGCCTTTGGTGCTCTTTCTGTCATCTCTCCCATAATTTCAGCAAGGAAGGTTCTGTTTTCTTTCTTAGTAATTATCTCTGACATGCATCTGGCAACTTAATCCATGAGAACCTTCCTGTAGTATTTCAGGTCAATTTCACCTTGCTGTAGGTAGGTAGACAGAGGCATCCTTGAACTGTGGATTTAGAAGTGTATCAAGACTGTGAACCTGATTCCCAAGGGCACTGATTTGCAGGGTCTGTTTTCATTGTGACTAAAACACTATTTACTAACTGCAGTGTTGATAAGAAAGATGATCTAGCTGAAACAAGTCTTTTTGCGGCTTGTGTGGCCACCTTCAACAGAGTCATAAGGATATATAGCTTAACTATTGAAACAGGTTTATTCCTATTCATCATTCTGCAATGACCTTTATGCCACTTTCACCTTTTACTAGAGTACCTTCTTTTAGATTGTAAAATAAGCAGAGTATTCTTTAAGATTATTCCATCATAGAGGAATATATCATTTTGCACATCATAAATATATCTGTGATATATTATCATATATATAGATAGATAATTCATATAATAATATGAATTCTCTAACTTGAATCATGTTTCCTTATTGAATTATGATATATTTTCATAGTTGTGTGACATAGTGAAAAAAAAAGATTATTTCAAAAAATCATACAAAGACAAAAAAAACCAACTATAAACCTAAGAAAACAGTATCAGATAATATTCATTACCTTCAATATGTTTATTGAAAATACTGTATTGAAGCTATCACTTGTTTGCTGTTAAGATAGGAAATCTCATCATCCTAGAGAAATACTTCAGGAGTTCAGATGCAAGGCCAAGGCAGCATACATACAGCAAAAAAAAAAAAAAAAAAAAAAAAGCATTCAATAGTGTTTACACAATTCTTTACATCTATTTTACCTCTACTTCACCTTAGGTTTCTTTTTTCTTTTCTTTTTTTTTTTTTTTTTAGCATTGTCCTTTTCCCAGTTTTTTTTTTTAGCACTATTAATGAAGTTGTACTGGCAATGGGATTCAATACTATGACATCTTTGCTTTCTCTCTTCTTTTGAATCACATGAATCTCATTTTTCTGTGGCAAGGAACTCTATCATACTGGGATAGTGTGCAATAAGAATATAATCAAGAAACAAGGACATATAGAACAATTTCATTTTAACTAGAAAATATCCTGACAATGAAAAAAATACAAAACAGCACAAGCAGTGAAGTAATAATACCTAGTGAATGTGTAGCCAGAAGATGAAAATTGTATAAATCTTTTTTTTTAACTTTACTCTTTTATAATTTCTATGACTTTTTTCAGGTCTTTGCTCTCATCTACTTTTGTTCTACTATGAATAGTGAGCTGGTCAACTACATCCACTGTACAAATACCATTTCAAAAGACAATTTTTAACTTACTGGAGGGCAAATTCTTCCTGTGTATTTGTAAGCAAATGGGAGTTGCACATGAAACAACCATTCATTACAAGTCACCTCATTGAAACACTTTTTTGGAAATTTTGCAAGGGATTGTGTGCACTTGAAAGTAGACAATGATTGAAAAAATTCTGAGGTTTCAACTCACATCAGGAAAATTGGCAAAGATAACAAAAAATGGTATAGTCGGCATTGGAATGATATTGCAAACCATGGAAACATAAATGTGCTGCTGATAAATTTGAGAACTGAGTCAGCCTTTTTGGCTGTTTGAAATTATTTTGCAATTTAAATTTGAAATTATGTTAAAAAAAACAATCAAAGAAATGACTATACTCTAAAATAAAAATAAAGATTATATGTAACATAAAGTATTTGGAGCAAAGCATTTGAAGTAGCAAAAAAATGAAAATGGAATAGATATTTATTTTGGGGGGGTGGATACATACCTGTAATATATAACTATAATGAAATAATTTTGTGAAACAAATACGTTGAACAGAGGGAAGCATGGGAAGAGTTATATGAAATTATGAAAAGTGAAATAAGTATAACCAAGATGGCAATAAACACAATGACCACAACAATGTAAGTGGAAATAATTTTTGCAAAGTTACAAAGAAAAGCTTGTGCATAGAGAAAAAATATGAGAATGTGATCCTCCTCCTCCCTTCTCTGAAATGGGGGCGATGGGAATATTTAGATTTAGCACCAATTTTTCCCAGTTTTATCTCTCCTAGTTGATATCAAATTGTAATATTCTAGTTTATGTAGAAAATGTATTTTTGAATCCATTTATATATACCAAGATGTGGGCTCTTGTGAGGCACTATAATAATGTAGTTTCCAAATCATATAGCATTTGGTTCTATAAATGGAACAAAATTTGACTCAGTGGAACATATTTTGGCATGCATTTTAATACTTCATACAAATAAAAACATGTCCTGAAGGAGTGGGGAATCATTAATAATTTTTGATTTATAAGAAAGATAATAAGAATCTGCTCTTTGACTAGTTACCCTAGTTACCCATATCTTTCGGCAACACTATGGTCAAAATCTATACCTCATTTTTATTAAGAAAAAATAATAAGGGACTGAAGTGAGGATTGGACACATCAATATGTTCCAGAAGGGCTTCAAGCCAACCATCATCTGCTGTGAACAAAATTTCCTACTGCAGTCTGTCATGGATGATGCCAAACATAAAAAGAGAATGCATGGGATGGCCTGGTTGAATCTGATAAACTCATTTGGCTCACTGCCACACACTACCATCTGGTTAGTGCTGAAATGGACCAGCTTATAGGACAAGGCCTTTCAAGGAATAAGGAAACTGGTAGAGCAGTAAGACTTCTATCTGTTCTAAGAATAGCTTTTCACTGAAAAGCAACATTTGTAGAGGTTACAGACAAGGTTGTTCTTTGAGTCCTACATTTTTTTCATTTAACCCTGGAACTGTTAATCCATTCTCTGATGAGAATAGGGTTAGGATGTCATCCTGTCATATTCAAATTCTCTTGCCATAATGCCTGACATGTTAAGTTCTTCTTTTAAAATACTAGATAATGTAAATGATGTTGTATCACTTTGCAGAATGACATGTTAAAAGGATAAAATGTGTATCCTTATTTATTGGTGGCAAAAGAGAGACTCCCCAACAAATTGCTGTCCAAAACTATATTTTTTGTGATGTTAAAGGAAAACATACACCTCTATTTCAGAATTCCTAAGGAATATAACACCATAAATACAGTTAGTAATGTCATATTTAATATGACCTATTATTTGGATCTAACAGTTAGATGAAATCTAGAACCTTTGATCCAGTGAATATCTTTATCTGATATTTTTTTCATTTTAAAACTTGAATCATACCTTACAGTGTGTTTACACTTTTGAATTTAACAGTTAAAAGAATGGCAAGGGATGGCTTTACCTTATTCAAAGAGCAAAGAGTGGACCCTTGTATCTTTAATATAAAATAGGAGTGAATTTGCTGCCACTAAGGATAGCAGTGGGTATTAGACAGGTGGTCCAAGGAGTGAATTTACTTGCTTCAATGAACCTGGAAATGCATTCTCTCCATTTCCATAGTGATACAGTGAGGATTAAGAATAAATAATTAACAAATTAAGCATGAGGTCATGCTTATGACCAATGGTCATAAGCATGCCAAAAACCAATGAAGTTAAAGCAAACATGATTCCTTTAAATCTATAGAAACACTTCAACTAGGTCTTGTAATTCTCTGTCATAAGTTCTATACTTTTACTGTCATTGAGGTCCATTATGACTTTTGAAAATGTATACTTAACTATTAAATCAGCCAAAGTTTGCCAAATTAAAAAAAAAAAACATCAAATAGCCTGCCAGCATCTGGCTAAGGAAGAATATATAGTGTGCAATAATGTAGAGAAGTTAAGGTGTCAGCCATTATGGTAAGAACATTTGAATATGATAGGCTTTAGGAGACTGGGACTTAAGTAATCATACAGTACCATTTAAATTCAAAAGTAGCCAGAGATATTCAGAAATATAATTATGTAAGACATTTCATTAAGTGAAGCATCTACATAGATAGGTACATAGATGATAGATTAATTATAGTAAATTCTTCTAGATATATTTCCAAATTTATGATGCTACACAAGAAAAATCAGATCAAAAATTTTAAAAATGAGAAAAGGAAAAAAGCAAGCCAACAACAAAAAGGTAAAAATCCTATGTTGTTATCCATATTCAGTCCCCACAGTCCTCTTTTTGAATCCAAATGGCTCTCTCCTTCACAACTCTTTTGGAATTTGCCTGAATTACTTCATTGTAGAAAAGACATCAGAACTGATAATCACATAATCTTGTTGTTGCTGTGTATAATGTTCTCTTATTTGTACTCCCTTCACTTAGCATCAGTTCATATAGGTCTCTGCAGGCCTTTCTGAAATCAGATTTCTGATCATTTGTTATAGAACAATAATATTCCATAATATTCAAATACAATGATTTATTCAGCCATTCACCAACTGAAGGACATCCACTTAATTTACAATTCCTTGCCACTAGAAAAAGGCTGCTACTACCATTTTTGATCATGTGAATCCTTTCCCCTTTTTTTATGATCTTTTTGGGATACAGACCCAGTAGAGACCCTTTTGGATGAAATTGTATGCACAGTTTGCATACTGTGGGCATAGTTCCAAATTGTTCTTCAGAATGGTTAGATCAGTTCACAACTCTACCAACAATGTGCTAGTGTGCCAGTTTTCCCACATCCCCTCCAACATTTATCATTATCTGTTCCTGCCATCTTAGTTAATCTGAGAGGTATATAGTAGTACCACAAAGTTGTCTAAATTTGCATTTCTCTAATACATTGTGATTTATAGCATTTCTTCATTTGACTAGAAATGGCTTTAAATTTCTTCATCTGAAAATTTTTCCTTGATCATTTATCAATTGGATAAAGGCTTATAGTCTTATCAATTTGAGTCAATTTTCTATATATTTCATAAATGAGACCTTTATCAGAGCCATTTTATGTAAAGAAAAAATTTCCCCAGTTTTCTGCATCCTCTCTGACATTAGTTGCATTGGTTGTGTTTGTACAAAAACTTTTTAACAATATAATCAAATTATTTATTTTGCATTTTCATCTCTGATTTTTGATTTGACCATAAATTCCTGCCTTCTTCACATATCTGAAAGACAGACTAACCCTTGTTCTCTTAATTTGCTTATAGTATCACCCTTTATGTATAAATCATGAACCCATTTCGACCTTATCTTGAGATGAATGATCTCAAGCCCAACAGGTTTCTTGGAAGAGCACATAAAAGACTTTAAAAAGCAAATAAGATAGGTAGAAGAAAACAATGAAAAAAATAATAACTAAGAGCTATGTAAAAGGGAGTCAACAGATTATAAAAAGAAGGCAATTCCTTAAAAATGCAATTGGCCAAATTAAAAAAAAATCCACTGAAGAAAAACAAAAGTATAATAAATCAATTGTAAAAAGAGACATAAAAGTTAACGAAGAAAATCACACATTAAAACTAGAATGGGGCAAATGGAATCTAATGACTCTATAAGACATGAATAATTTGTCAAACAAACTAAAAAATGGGGAAAAAATAAAAAAAAAAAACTGTGAAGTACCTCATAAGAAAAATAGACAATTTGGAAACTAGATCCAGAAGAGACAATTTAAAAAGTACTGGCCTACCTGTAGGCAATGACTAAAAAAGGGTCTGGAGAGTATTCTTCAAGACATCATTAAGAAAAACTGCCTCGATATTCTAGAAACAGAGGGGGATATACTCATTGAAAGAAATCATCAATCACTTTCTGAAAGAAATCCCATAAAGAAAACCTCAAGGAACACTGCACAAAACTCTAAAGCTACAATCTCAAAAAAAAAAAAAATACTGCAAACTGCCAGAAAAAAAATAATTCAAATATCAAGGTATAACAGTCAAGAATACCCAGGATCTGGCTGGTTTTACAGTAAAGGATTGGAGGGCCTAAAATACCATTTTCCAGAAGGCAAAAGACCTGGAAATTAGAAGGAAGAATTAACTACCCAGTGAAACTCTCAGCATTATCTTTCAGGAGAAGTGATGGATTTTCAGTGAAGTAAGAAACTTTCAATCATTTCTACTATTAAAAAAAAAACTAAACTAAACTAAACTAAATTTAATATATGAATACAGGACTAAAGAGAAGCACAGAAAGATAATCAGGCTAAAAATAAAAATTATTCAAAGGTTAAATTATTTACATCCTTAGATGGGAAAAAAATGATATCTGTAACTCTTGAGAACTATATCTGCTTTTGGGGCAGAAAGAGAGGGGCAGCACATTTATGGAAAATATGGTTGTGAATGGACTCTGTTTTGATGATATCAAAGAAAAAGTCACTAAAGAATGGAAAAAGGCCTCTATTGGAAAAAGAAGAAAAGAGATGTATAATGGGATAAATTATATTATATGAAGAGGCATAAAAGACATATTGCAAGCCAAGGAAGAAGGTAGGGGAATGAGTATTATTTGAAGCAATATCTCATCAGTTTTGTCTGTAAAAAGGAATAACTTAATCATTCAGTTGAGTATAGAACTTTATCTAACCCTATAAGGCAGTAGGAGGAGAAGGGGGGAAAGAAAAGTGGGAATCAGATAGAAAGGAGAGCAGAAACACTAGGGGAAAAGGTAAGAGAAGAGGGGAGGATAATAGAAGACAAGGTAGTGGGTGTGGTGGGTTAAACAATCACTACTAAGGATAGGGTGAAAGAGAGAACAAAAGTACATATAGGGGAGAAAATAGATGGAGAAAATATAGAACTGGTGATCATAATTGTGGATGTCAATGGGATGAACTCTCATAAAATGGAAATGAATCACAGAATGGATTAAAAAGCAAAACCCTACAATATTTTGCTGACAAGAAAAAGATTTGACACAAAGAGACACATACAGAGTAAAGGTAAGAAGCTGGAACAGAATTTAATTACACTTTAGCTGAAGTAAAAAAAAGCAGATGTAGCGATTCTGATTTCACATAAAGAAGTAAAAATAGATCTAATTAAAAAAAATAAGGAAGGAAAGTACATCTTGACAAATGATACCATGAACAATGAAGTAGCAACGTTATTAAACTTAATATGCACCAAGCAGTAGAACATACAACCTCCTAGAGAAAATTTTAAGTCTGTTACAGGAAGAAATAGACAGCAAAAGTATATTATATTAGTAGGGGACTTCAACCTTCCCCAATCAGAATCAGACAAATTTAACACAAAATAAACAAGAAAGAAACTAGGGAGGATAATAGGATCCTAAAAATCTAGATATGATAGACCTCTGGAGAAAAGAATATATATATATATATATTTTTTTTTCTTCCATACATGACACCTACATAATAATTGACCATATATTAGGGGAGAAAAATCTCACAATCAAATACAGAAAGACAGAAATAGTAAATATTTCATTTTCATACCTCAATGCAATATGAAAGGCCAGAGAAAGATAGACTAAAATCCAATTGGAAATTAAACAATCTAATTCTAAAAAATGAGTGTATCAAATAACAAATCACAGAAACAATTCATAATTTCATCCAAGAGAATGACAGTAAGGAGACAGCATACCAAAATCTATGGGATGCAGTCAAAGCAGTTCCTAGGGGAAATTGCAAATCTCTAAATAGCTATATGAATAAAATAAAGAGATCAATAAATTGAGCATGTAACTTAAAAAACTAGAAAAAGAATAAATGGATGAATATTTACAAAAATGTAAATTTCCCAGATTAATGAAAGAGGAAATACATCACTTGAGTAATTTCATTTTAGGAAATACCAAATTAAAAATTCTGAAACACAAAAGAGGAATTAATAACATTGAAACTAAGAAAACTATTGAACGCATTAATTAAACTAAGAGTTGGTTTTATGAAAAAAATAGATAAAACCTTGGCTAAAATGATTAGAAAAAGGACAGTTTAAAAAATCACCAACATTAAAAATGAAAATAATGAACTTATCACCATTGAAAAAAAAATTAAGTAATAACGAGAAGCTATTTTGTCCAGTTACATGGCAGCAAGTCTGATAATCTAGCTGAAATGGTTGAATATTTACACAAATGTAAATTTCCCAGATTAATAAAAGAAGAAATAAATCACTTGAGTAATCTCATTTTAGAAAAAAAATTCAACAAGCCATTAATGAACTCCCTAGGGAAAAAAAAAAATATTCAGAAGCAGATGGATTCACAATTGAATGCTAACATTAAAAAAAAAATTAATTCCAATACTATGAAAATTATTTGGAAAAATAGATAAATGAGTCTCATCAAATTTCTTCTATGGCACAAATATGGCACTGATACCTAAACCAAGAATAGCCAAAACAGAGGAAGAAAATCACAGACCAATCTCCCTAAGGAATATTGATGCAAAAATTTTAAATATAATATTAGCAATGAAATTACTGCAATTTATCAGAAGGATAATATACTATGATCAAGTGGGATTTATACCAGGAATGCGGGGCTGGTTCAATATCAGGAAAACTATTACCATAATCGACCATTATCAATAGCAATTAGGTAATCAATGAATCAAAATAATAACAAACAATAACAAATCAATAACAAAAATTATATAATCATCTCAATAGATGAAGAGAAAAGTTATGAAAAAATACAGCACTCATTCCTATTAAAAACATAAGAGAGTTCAGGGATAAGGGGAGCTTTCCTTAAAATAATGAATAAAATCTATTTAAATCCTACTGCAAACATTGTTTATAATGTAGAGAAGCTGGACACATTCCCAATAAGATCAAGGGTGAAACAAGAATATCCATTATTGCCACTATTATTCAACATTTTCCTAGAAATGTTGGCTTTAGGATAAGAAAAAAAAAAAAGACCTAAAAGTAATTAGAATAGGCAATAAGGAAATAAAAATATCACTCTTTACAGATGATATGATGAAATATTTAGGCAATCCTAGAAAATTATCCAAAAATCTACTGGAAACATTTCACAGACTTAACAAAGTTTCAGGATACAAAATAAACCCATACAAATCATCAGCATTTCTATATATTATTGACAAAGCCCATCAGCAAGAAATAGAAAGAGAAATCCCATTTAAAATTACTGTAGACAAAATAAAATACTTGGGTGTCTACCTGCCAAGGCAATTCCAAGAACTATATGAGCACAATTACAAAACACACAATATGAAGTCATATTTAAAGAATTGGAAAAATATAAATTTCTCATTGGTGAGGCAAGCTAATATAGAAATTACAATTCTGTCTAAATTGATTTATTTTTTCAGTGCCCCCCTGCCCAAGTGAGCCAGAACTTCCCTGAAGTCCTTCCGAGATATCTTCTGTTGGAAATTTATTGCATTCTAAATATTTGTGGGTTCTGTCACTCCAAAACTTATTCAGAGGCTTCATCTGGTGTTAATTCTGAGGGAAACCAGGAAGAGTTCAAGCAAAGCCCTATCTACTCTTAGCCATCTTGGCTCTTCCCACTGATTTGTAATACTTTATAACATATCTTATCATATTACCAATCAACATGCATTTATTAAGTGGATTGCCAGGATCTATTATATATGGTAGAGAAGAGGATAGCAGATTAGAGGAACTACACCTGCTATTTCATTAGCATATGGAAATTGCTCTTGAGTAAAATCTCTTTTCATAAAGTGTAGAGGGCCACAGATAGTGGGGGAACTCTGAGTAAGGTATAAGACCCTTCTGCCCAAAGGGAACCTGCTGGCAATGTCTGGTTTAATTCTGCATCTCCTTTTGTTGAGTCTCCCCATTCTTGAGAAGTCAAGGAGGGTGTGACCAGCTCTGTTCTGTTTGAAGCAAGGGATACTTACAGTAAGGATGCATTTACATATCAATAGCAGGGTGCTTATAGTTATGGGCAGTATGCTGTGGTGCTGTGGTGATGTAATGGTTCTAATAGTTGGCCCATGCTAAGTATGTTGTAATGATATAATAATACTTAGGTATTTAGGGCCTGAAAGGACTTGAAATAAATGAACTCCATCTTTGACCAGCCTCATGGGTCCTCTGCCTTCATCACTCCTCACTAAGATCAAAGACTCAGGCTGGTCCCGAGATCCTCCAGAGAGCTAGTCTTAATGGAATGAACTCCATTTTGGGATCCCAAAGTGGAGGCTCTAGAAAGCATAGTACATTTTGGTACCCCAATTTGGGGGCTCTAAAAAGCACACTACAATAAAGCTCCAAAACTTCTCTGTAATATATAATCCTATAGAGCACTTAGATATTTGTGAATTCCTGAGGGTTACACAACTAGTGCATATCCCATGTGGGCCCGTTATCTATGTCTTTCTGATTTTTATGCTGGATATCTATCCATTATGTCAAAAAAGAAATACAATAACATGAAACAGAATGAATTGGAATAGAATGGAATTAAATAGAGTAGAGTAGAATAAAGTGAAGTGGAGTGTAATTAATTGAAGTAGAGTAGAATAGAATGGAATGTCATAAAATAAAATAAATTGGAGTAGAATGGAATGGTTTGGAGTAGAGTGAAAAAGAGTATGTAGCTGATCTATTATAACTTCTTTATTTAGTTTTACACATAATCAAACTGAGTCTAAAAAAAAACTGTCCTTAATCACAGATTTAGGGAGTGTCAGAACTACTTTCATATCTTCTAAAAGTTCAAAGTAGCATCTATATTAGAAAGAAATTAAATCAAAAGTAAGGCTTCAAAAAAGAGATCTTACAGAGATTGGAAATGAGTAATCACCACACAGGTTCTGTCCAAATGGAATGAAGACCAATACACATCAGTGTGATAATATGCAGCTTCTGCTTGATTCATATGTGAATAAGTGATAGGAGAAATTCAGAATATTTCATCAGTGATTGTGAATGGTGTCTAGAAATTGAAATATCTTAAAGTCATAGATGGTGATATTCCTACATACAGATGAAGATTGTAATTTAGAAAAATGAAAATGATGTAGGGAATAAACGGATGGCTACATGGAAAATATAAGGAAGTGGGAATGGAAAACTAATAAGCAGAAATTCTTACTATTGAACAGAAGTGCATATAATTTCACAAAGAACTAAATCTGCTAACTCCATATGTTTAGAAATCAGTAAAAATGAGCACATATTTACTACTTTGTATCTCCTTTTCTTGGCCAAGCACTGTACTAGATATTAGGGACATAAAGATAAAAATTTAAAATTGCCTATTCTCAATATATCTATCATCTACCAATTCTTGGCACTTTGTATCTCCTTTTTTAATTGGTTAACTCCCCCCTTCTCCCAATAATCTTACTTTTTTTCCCCTTTGGATCATTCTTTTTTCTTTTCTTTTCTTTCCTTCCTTCCTTCTTTCTTTCTTCCTTAATCTCATTTGATCAGTAAAATATTTTTTGAGTTCTTCTATTAATTCTTTTGGGGCAGGTAGCCATTTAACATTATTCTTTGGGATAGAAAAGGCTTTTTTACTTCACTATCCTCCTCTGAAGATCAACTCCAATCTTTTTTATTCCTATAGTAAATTTTAATGGTTGGGTTCTTTCCTCTTTGCCTGTTCTCCTTTTTAAAATGAGAACTATTTGTGTAAACACCTCTAATTCCAGGGTGGGTGGGAATGATGCTTCTCAATTTACTTGAGCTCTCTCCTCTCATCTGGAACCCCAAATCAAAAACTCAAGATTCTTGCAAGCCCCCATAGTCAGCAGCTTTCTTGCCCCACTGCTTCTGTATTCACCGGGTATGTTGGTTCCTTCTCACCCAGATCCTCTTCTCAGCAGCATAGTTGATCCTGGAATTCCTGATCAGCAGAGGTTTCCTCAGTCTTCCTGGACTCAGACCCCCCAACTCCCTGAGCTGTCCAGGAAGTGAAAGTTCCTGTGGTTTGGGCTGAGGTTCCTTCACAACCCAGCTAGCCCCCTGCTTGTCTCAGGGGAACTAGCCTGGAAGTGTTTGTACTTCACATAAGTTAAACCCAATCCTGGGGGCGGGGGGGGGGGGAGAGGGAGCGGAGTTTAGGGTCTTCTCAGGTTGTCCCAGGAGGATTACTGTTTTGCCCCAGTCTTATTTGTTTTTCATTGGTGTTCACCATGAGCAGAAATTTTGTTGTGTTTATGAGGGAAATCTGGAGAATTTGAAATTTTCTGACCCTTTCATCATCCTTTCAGAGTCCTCCAGTACAGCATGGCTTTTATTCTTGTCAGTGTCCTGTCCTGCTTGGCCTGCACCTCCAAAATGTCTGATTCAAATCAACCATTATTTTTCTATACAGACTACTCTGCCAGGAAGTAGAGAATAAGACAATGCTCTGATCTTATGAAGTTTACAGTGAAGTAGAGGGAAGTGAAGAATATGCAAATAATTGTTATACATTCTTCTCAGAGTTATAACTGCTTACTGATCTTCCCAGGATTTGGTCTACCATATGCCATGGAAAAGTCTTTGCCCTCGAAGCTCATTCCCCTTCTGGGCAATTCACATTGGAAGTGCCTATTCTTCCCTGCAGTCTCCCACTCTACCTGTCTTTTCCCCCCTAGAGCCTCCATTTCTTCAGAAGAGGAATCATTCCTCACCATAGTACTTTCTCTACTATATAATCAGAATACATAGACAAGTACCTTCACATGCTCCAAAATTCCAATCCTACTTCTATCTCCTTTCAATGTCATCTTATATATTTTTTCTTTTGCCATTAGAATGTAGGTTCCTTGATGGCAGAATTATTTTCATGTTTGTATTTGTATTCTCATCCATAGTAAGCTAGTAAGCAAGAAAGAAGGAGTAAATACCTGTTTCCTGACTGACTACCTAACAAAGAGTAATACATACAAAGTGCAGTCTGAGGCCTTATGGGGAATCACTGAAAAGTTTTCAAGTAGAGAAAGTGAAATTTAATGTTTAAGTGGGTAGTATACAATAAGCAAAGTTTGAGAGCCAAATTAAAATAGAGATGAGGGAAAACATTTCTGATATAGGACATAATATGAGCAATAATACAGGAAATATACATGAAAGATGGAGGCAATTCATTGAGTTTTGTGGAGTTTGACCTAGAGTTTAGATTACAGAAGGAAGAAAATGAAATACTGTATATATTTGTTTTTTATGATCATTGAATCATGAACTTGAGTGTTAGAAAAACCTGAGTTGAGCCTTCCCCTGACACCTATTGGTCTTATACAAGGGCTAAGTTATTTCATTGATCATTAGCCTGGTGAACTCTCTAAATTACATATAAGCTGCATATTTGCATTAATTAGATGTTTTCTCAAGGGAAATTGCAGCTCAAGACTGACAAAATTAGGTCTAGGATGATTGATAGTGGTGATGGTGATGGTGATGGTGGTGGTGGTGGTGGTGATGGTAATAGTAATGGTAGTATCTAATATATAATTAGATGTTAAAAACTTGAGTTCTAGTTCTGCCCTCTATTAATTAATAAGTCACCCCATTTCTCTTTTCATCTGTAAAATGATTTTGTTGAAAGTCATCACGGATTATCCTTCTATTTTATGGTAAGGAACATACTAGGTTTTTTTTAGTAAAAGGGAACATGAGTAGATGCTTCCTGTGGCTAGAGTCAACACTGAATAACCACATAGATAAATACACATCAACAAACCTCTATTTGAATATATAGACAATGCAAACTTTGTGGTGTTGTTTTCAACCATTTTTACTGTCTGGAATGTTAGGGCCATAATTTGCTCATACTTGTTGACTGATATCATATCCTATATTTTAACTCAGTTCTCCACCTAGGAAAATAAAGATTCAAAATTTTATTAAATCTACAAGTCATTTAAAGATCTTAATATGCCATATTATGAACAGAGTGCTATGTTTCCTTATTGATCCAGTTAATAGATTCACGCTTTCTCATTAATAGAACTTTCCCTATGTTTTTATTCCATGCTTATATAATCATAGATCTATCTAGATCTCAGAGGCTATCTCATTTAATGCATCATTTTACAGAAGAGAGGATGTTAAGGGACTTGCCAAGATCAAGTAGCATCAGGTTAGATTTGAACCAAATTATTATTTCAGTCATTGCTCTTTTCACCATACCACACCACTTCTGTAATTATAATAGATGAGTTCATTGTAATTAATGGCAAGTGATGACTTATAAAGTATTTCTATATATTGAACAGTCTAAGGAATATAACAAGAAGAAAAAAGAGTAAAAGGATAAGATGGGCAGCCATTGAACAGCACTAAGAGAACATAAACCAAAAATCTGAGACATCCAATTTGTATAAAATTGGTAGAGTTGTCTCAGTCAAAAGTCTACTATTAAAATTCAGTGTAGAACTGACCAACTTAAGCCATTCCTCTCAACATTTTTTTTTAAACCATAAGCCTATCATATACAGTGGTAAAGTACAGTAGCTACTCAGTCTCCAGATGTTTTAATTACTTAAACTCAGGGAAAACATACTCAATTCACCCTTCCTTTGTGATTCAATGCAACTGTTGGCAAAGTTGAAGTGAATCATCTGCTTCCAGCTGTAGAAACTAAACACAAAGCACATCAACACTGTGAATAATTCATGTAATTTTTGCCTTCTTGTGTCAGTTTTTCTAAACTCTATATACATGATACCACATGTTTTTACAGACCAATGAAAACTCATTTGCAATTAAAATCCCCAGCCTGGAAATGTGGAAGACAAAGCAAATATTGTCTGTCTGCTTCCTCCCCCCCCCACCCCCTTTTAAGATCAGGATCTCTAGGATGACTAAAAATTACAATTGTATCTTTATTTCCAATTAAACCATGAAGACACAAATATATTTGCCAAAAAGTTTGTGTGTGAGTATAAGTAATGCTCAAAGTTTGTCTCTAGTCAGCTATAAACTTGTCTTTTGATCCATCATTTTCATCATTTACTTTTTATGACATTGACACATATCTTAGCATTTTCTGAGATCCTTTAAGACTGATTTTAAATGCTACCTTCTGGAGGATGACTTTTCTGGTTCCAATGTTACTATTGTCTTACTCTCTAAATTTGCCTTCCATCTATTCTGCTTATTCTTGTACCAGCTTAGGTACTAACATACTGATTTCTCCTAAAAGAATGAGAACTTTTTGAGGAGAGGAACTGTTTTATAACTTTTCTTTATATCTTCAAAATTTAGCTCAATTGCTGACATATAATAAGCACTTAAAATTGTATATTGACTGATGATAGTTATTTTTTTCAATGGAAAATATATTTGGAATCCTCTTCTCCTCTGGTTCTACTTGGGGTATAGAATTGAACCTGGTGGTCTTTCAAATGCTTTTTTGGTGTGACTACACTAAAACATTAAAATATAGATTTTGAGACCAGATCTCAGTACACTCTCTTTGGGTTGGCAGAAAAAAAAAATAAAAATAAGTTTTTGTTTGACTTATACATGATTCCAAACAGATATAGGAATATAGTCCTGTTTCTGGCATGTCTTGTATAGTACATTAATGTATAAATAGATATAATATTTTATACTTCCAAACTGAGCACTTTTAACAGATTTAAGTTCACACTATCAATTTTATTCTTCTATGATTTCTGCTTAGTAAGGTATTGGGAAGGCAATACACAGTCCCTTTACTCCCCCCCCCCACCTCAACACACACAGAGAACTATACAAGGTTCTGTTGTACAACCTTGTCATTTTTTAAATGAGTTCTAGAGACATTGTTTTTTTTTTACTTTGTAAAACAAAATACTTATTAAATGGGAGAACCACTTGATAACTTGAGTTCAAGTTCTCTGACTTCAAATTCATTGAACTTTTTACCATACCCCACTTGCTTACAATATAATGTGCTTGAAAAAAAGAACATTTTTATATCAATGTGATTTATTAAAAAAAAAACACAATGTGTCAGGGGCTCTTACATGAGTCTTTTGATTGAGTTACTTTACTGTTACCTTCTTTAAGCGAACAGGAAGACAAAATAACATTGTATTAATTTTCTAGCAGGACATTTTATTTAGATAAGTGCAACATCTGGATTTTCAACCAGGTGGTGTTGCTGTCATGTCATTAATTCAGGTTTTATCAGTTCCTAAGATTTTCCTAAAGTATTTTAGTATCCCCACTGGCCATAAGAGCAATCAACATGCAAATGAGAATTTGAGTACGATACTATCTCACTTTAGAGAAACTAGAAACATGTTCTCACATAATATACATAATAACTCCCTCTCCCTTAAAAAAATACATAATTATGGTGGGTGGCATATATGATGAGTTAATTAGGAAAGATCTGTGAAATAAGGTGATAGATACTTGAACTAATCCTTGAAGGAAACTTTGATTCCAAGTTTTGATAAATGAAGGCATGGAAATAGGGAATAAAATGTTGTATATGAGAAAGAGTAATCAGGCCAATTTGGTTCAAATGTAGTATATGTTGATACGTGTATAATCTTGGAAAGGTAGTTGGAGCCAGATCATGAAGAGCTTTAAATTCCAAATAAAGGAGCTTGTATTTTAACTTCTGATCAAGTGGGAACCATTGAAGTTTCTTAAGAAGGGGAGTAACAGTAGTCACAGTTGTCTTCTATAAAATGAATTGTCTTCATCTTTGTAGAGGATGGACTGGAAAGGGAAGAAACTGGATACAGTGAAATGACTGAATACTATTATAATAGTCTATGTAGGAGGTGGTGTTGGACTGAATTAGGGCAATTTTGGTTGGAATAGAGAAAAGTATTGAATATGAGATATTGAGGAGGTATAACTACTAAGATTTGACAAGTCATTTAGGATGGGGTGAATGTTTAGGAAGATTTGAGAAAGAATCTTGGATTATGGACCTTGGTGGTAATTCTGTATTACAAATGAGATAAGGAATGACATGCATTCTCTATCCCCACTCAAGTTCAGAGGGGAAGAAATAGAGAGGAAGTATAGCTTTCAATAGTTTTAAGAGGAGCTGGTTTATTATAAAATGTCAATCAAAAACATCTCCCAGATGTGTTAGTTTCCTCTGTCTCACTTCATGGTTCTGTGGTATACCACCAGTTTTGGTGTACTTACCATTCCATGTGCTTTCCAAGCACTGTGTACCATTCTTATCTCTCTTTTTTCCCAGAAGTTCAAATACCAACGGTGGAGAAAGGAATGTACATGAAACCTGTAACTGAAGGATTAATGCCACAATGTGGAGGGAAACAATAGTTCAGGATTTATTATCCACAGATATTATAGTGAGTTCCAGTAAGAATCAAGACTGCTTGCCTGTTAACCTAGAAGTATGTTTGCCTTCTTGAAGAAGATTAAAATATAAAATGGAACAAGTCTGAAATATGTGGTATTCTGGGTGAAAGAAGAAACATCATTCGAATGTCAAAAGTTACTATAATAGTAACCACAAGGTCAGTTTACTTCTGAAAAAAAGTTTATGAATTATTTTACAATAGTATTTTGGCCAATTTGCAATTTGTGTGTGTGTGTGTGTGTGTGAGAGAGAGAGAGAGAGAGAGAGAGAGAGAGAGAGAGAGAGAGAGAGAGAGTTTGGACTATTAGTTTGAAAGTATTTCCAGCTACTATTTTTAGGAGAAAAGTTAAGAATCAGCACAGCTGATTATATGTAAATATATCATATTAGTGTGTATACATAGTCATAGATGTAGTAATGGTTGAATGTACTGGAAGTTGTACTGGAAATACATATCATGGAGCATGTGTGTGCATGATCTATGAGTATCACCCTGTATGATACATGGTAACTTCCCCTAACTGCTTTCAGTTAGTTGGCCATAGGTAGCCCAATCTTTTGGTATGCATGGATAATTTGACAACATTGACCCTTGCATAGCTTTATGTTTCAGATTTTCTCCTCCTTCCCCTTCCCCCCTCCCCTAGATGGCAGGCAATCCAGTATATGTTAAACCTGTTAAAATATATGTTAAAATCAATATGTATAAACATATTTATACAATTTTCTTGCTGCATAAGAAAAATCAGATAAAAAAAAGAAAGTAAATGAGTAAGAAAACAAAATGCAACCAAGCAACAACAAAAAGAGTGAGAATGTTATGTTGTGATCCAGTTCCTATAGTCCTCTCTCTGGGTATAGATTACTCTCTTCACCACAAGACCATTGGAACTGGCATAAATCACCTCATTGTTGGAAAGAGCCATATTCATCAAAATTGATCATCATATAATCTTCTTGCTGCCATGTAGCATGATCTCCTGGTTCTGCTCATTTTACTAAGTATCAGTTCATGTAAGGCTCTCCAGGCCTCTCTAAAGTCATCCTCCTAATCATTTCTTATAGAACAATAATATTCAATAACATTCATATATCATAACTTATTCAACAATTTCCAACTGATAGCCATGCACTCAATTTCCATCTTCTTGCCACTACAAAAAGGGATGTCGCAAACATTTTTTTTTTTTTTTTACATATGGCTCCTTTTCCTTTCTTTAAGATCTCTTTGGTGGCCCACTCTTTAAATTAAGGATGAAGTGCTTCATTCAAGGAATATATGAGAATGAGAATAAGAGAATAGAGAATGATTTTCTCACTCTCTGTCTCTTTGTCTCTGTCTTTCTCTGTGTCTCTGTCTCTGAATCTCTCTGTGTTTATGTCTCTGTGTCTGTGTCTCTGCCTCACTCTCCTTTCTTTTCTCTCTCCCTCCCTCCCTCCTTTGCTCTCCCTCGTGCTCAAGCTTCTAATATTCGCACTAATGAACATCTCAGCATTCATAAAGCTTCTCCTAGGAGGATAGGAGATGAAGAATTGATAATTCTCTGCCCCCAAAAAAGAACAGACTTGCATATGGCAGCTAAGACTTGATCTAGTCTAGGTTGATTTGAGATTAGAATTTGAAATTAACTCTTTTATGGTTTCCTTGACTGAATAGCAAGTCTAGGAAATGTGTTTCCAGCCTTTGTGGCAAATTTGTGAATTCAAGAAGACCCTTTGCATTTTTAGTTGGTGCCAGCTGCTTCTTCTACAAGAAACTTTTGCTGATGTTTCTAGTTGTTAATGCTCTCCCTCCTTAAATAGTTACACATATACTTGTCTGTATGCTCTGCCCACCCCCCTCCAGAATGTAGGCTCCTTGAGAGTTGCAGCTGTGTTTTTTTTTAACCTTCTTATTGATAGTATCTAGAATTGTGACTCACATGGATAAGGTGCTTAATAAATACATACCAGATTGGATTCAATTCCATAAATTCTGGCATATTGTCTCACTATTATTTTTTTGTATTTTTATTTCAGCAATTTGTTTTATACTCCAAGGACTGTCTATGATATTATTATTTAATTTCCATGTGGGTTCATTTCATATCTATAATATATGTTGTCTACATCAATTGGCATAATGGTATTGTATATAAATATTCAATATTTGTATATGTCATGTTTTTTTTTTACTCAAGGGTTCTTTATTACCTAACAAATGCTTAATTTCTTAAGAGGTATATAATAATAATAATTAGAAATAAGTTGACTCTGAGATTCCCATTTTCTAATAATTTTGTCAAATAAATAAAAAAAAATTCTTGTAATTTCTGGAAGGCATAATTATTTTCTTATTCTATCTTCTGAAATTAAACTTTTTTATGTGTTTAACTACCATACTGCCACATATGTATAAATTTGTATGTATATACACATGCATATATGTATAGTCTCTTCTAGAGTTATGTTTATTTTATGGATGTAAATATATGCATACACCTATATATACATAAGGCCACATATATGCTTTTGATGTCCTCTTATGGCATCATTAAATAAAATTGAGATTTTCAATTTTTCTTGGAATTGTTTATTTTACACCTTCTTTATCAATAACATCTTTCCTAACTCCTAGATTTAAAAAATCAAAAAAAAAAATCTATTGTATTCTAATTTCTCCCTTCATATCAATAATCAGTGTTCAAAAATATTTATCCTACATGATGTAAATTGTCAGTTTTTATTTTCTAATCCATTCTTCAACCTTTTTTCACTAAACATGAGTTTAGTCAATTTCATTATAATAATGGTTATAATTATTAACTTTTGCCTTTATTTCTTTAATATTAACTTAAAATTAACACATTGTTTTCAAAAGAAATTCTACTATCCCATACAGATACTCTCCTCCCTCTTTCTCTACCTTAACTTCTGGTACTCAGTTACTTGGTTGCTACTTATATTTTTAAAGTATAAATGAAATAATTATAATAGTAGTTTTATCTCTTTTTGCAGTGTGATCAATGTGTTTTACTCTTTTCATTTTCCTTAATGTTATCATGGAATATGATACATGTATAGATACATATATGTAAATGTATGCATACAAACATAATACATTATATGTTTATAAAACAAAGATACAATATATGTATACACTCATAATTATGCATATCTGTGCATATATATATATATATATATATATATATATACACACACACACATATGTATATATGTAGAGGGCTGAAACTCTTGAGTTGATGCACTGAGGTCAGGACAGCCGAGCACTTGAGGCTAACTACTGATTGGACAATACTCTATGGGCATATGCTTGGAAAATGGCTCTTCCCACTATCCTGTGTTGGCTCGATGATTGGTGTATACAGAGAATTTAGGAGGGACTAGGGGGTGGGGTAAGACTAGCCAGAGTTATTTTAGCAGTAGACAAGGAAGAAGACCATTGTGGAGATTCTGCTTCCATCCTGTTCACTTCTATCCCTAAAGACCAAGAATAAAGACTAAGGACTTTTGCTTATCCTGACTCTGGCTGATTCTGGGGTGTCCTGGGTGCTAGCGTGGTCATCTCTCTCTCTCTTTCTCTCTCTCTCTCTCTCTCTCTCTCTCTCTCACACACACACACACACACACACACACATACACACACACACACATATATGTTTTTACATACACATATGCATGTAGACACACATATAATCTTTGCTTATCTCAGAAAATTGTCACTTTGGGAAGAACCCTTCCCCTTCTCCATCTCTTTTTAAGAATGATGTTCACATCCTTTCCCAAAACAGCTATTCACATGTTCCTTCTGTTCATCTCCTTCATCACTCTAGGATACTTCTGTGTCACTATACCTTCACATCATTTATTTTTTCTCTTTTTTCCATTAGATGATCAGTTGATTTTTGTTCTTATAAAGCATAATAGTTTTTATCTTCTCTTTTGCAGCTTGTAACTGATGACTTTTGACATCTTTTTCATTTCCCCTATTTTTTTTCTATCAGGGCATTTCCCCCCATCTTTAGTTGTTCCTTTCAGAGAGTTCCATGATGTACTAATATTTTCCACCATCTGTTCTAAGCACTTGATTAACTTGCATTTTTGTATTCTTCTTCACGATCTCTAATCCTCATTTTTTTTTCCTTTTTCTTTTGTTGAACTTCTAAAATCACTGAAACTTAGAGGTTTATTTTATTCTTTCTCCTGGAAGCTTGATAGTTATTTTAGTATTCTTCCCTTTTTTTTTTTAACATTTCTCATTCATTTTTATTGTTCCTGGATATTTATTGATTTTATTAGTTTTGGACTAAGATTTTTTTGTGAATTATGTGTATTTTTTGTTTATCTCTTTAGTCATTTTTTAAGTCTCACTACCAATCTTTCCAGGAGGTTTGCCATACAAAAATTAGTTTCATTTCCCTTTTTTTGCTGAAGTTTTCACCACTTCAATTTGCACATTTATTGCTGTTTTGAAGAAAGGGAGAGTCAGAGATAGATGTACCATGACAACCATCCTGATAGCAGTCTATTCTATTTGCCATTTTTTTTGTTAAAATTTTGAATCAAGCATAGTTAAAATGATTAGGAAATGGATAAATGCCAAAATTCTGGAAAGAATGGATAACATGTGGGATGATGCAATTGTAATCCAAAAAAATATTTTGACCTTCTAGAACTTCATGCCAAATCCAGGATGAAACTTAATAGGGAAAAATTCACAGTATTAAGTTTTGGTCTCAGTCAATCATTTTTACAAGTAGAAATTGTCAAAACTATAGGAAAAATAGTTCACTTAAAAAAAACCTGGGAAAAAATCCCAGCATAATATTAAGACATAGGATTGGTCTGCCACCTATCACCATTTCTCAGTCTTGATATGGACCTGTGATTTTATTTCTTGTAGGGAAATTACTATCAGGAAACTGTTTCTAATGAGGCAGAATGACTCCCCATCTATATAGTTTTAGACTTAAAACTTTTCTTTAACCCAAAAGTCAAATCAATATTTCCCCCCTCTCTCTCTCTCTCTCTGTATCTATCTCTGTCTCTCTGTCTCTGTCTCTTTTTCCTCTTCTGTCTCCATCTCTCTATTTTTCTGTCTCTCTAAACTTCCTTAACTTCATATGTGAAAGGTTTTTTTTTTCTTACTGCTTGCAAAGTTTTTTTTTTTACATTGAAATTGTTACATTTGCTACTATTTTTAGTAGTATCTTAGAGTTGGAAATATAGTTTTGTTATTTGTTTTGTTTTTTTCGAACAGATGATTCATCTCTTCTCTGAATTTAAGCTTTATTTTCTATATTTAAAATTCTGGATAATTCCCCTAATATCATTTCTATCATTACAATATTCATAGTTTTACTTTATCACTTTCTTCTGGGAAAACAATAATTAATTAACTTCTGTATAACTCACCTAGCTTGCTTCAATCAGTCCTATAAGCTTAATCCCATGATACTTTGATGCTGTTGCTTTTCTCCATTAGTTTTGTGTTCTTGATCAACTATTCTTTCTATAATTTAGCTAAAATCTCTCCATGAAAGTCAATAATGAACCATTTATTGTCCAGTTGATGTGACTGACTGGATATCCTACAAGCTTCTATCCTAGGCCTCTCTTTTCTCTCTGTTCTATGATCTCTTCTAAAACATGGTTCAGTTATCTTCTATAAGTAAATGTACTTCTGTGTTTATTTCTATAAGTAAATAATTCTCCAATCCATATATTATTCACCCTTAGTCTCTCTTCTGAGATTTAATCATGCACCGTCAACTACCTTTTATATATCTGAAAACAGTGTGTATAGATATCTCAAATTCAGCATGCTCAAAACAAAATTCACCATCTTTCCCCCCAAATTTCCAAAATTCCATATTACTATTGAGAATATGACCATCCTCCTAGTCAAGAAAAATCTCAATCTCAGAGTCATGCTGATCTCCTTATTCTCACTCACCTCACATATCTAATCCATTGCCAAATCTTGTTTCTTCCTTCACAATAAATAAAACTTTCATAAATCACCTTCTTTCAACTGACACCATAGCCACCCTGCTTTTGCAGGCCATCTGTACCTACTATCTGAACTATCTCACTACCTTTTTAAACTATGGCCCTGCCTCAAGCAACTCCCCACTTCCGTCTAACTTCAATTGTCATGGTGCTTTTTCTAATGTGCAGACCTAACCAAATTTTCCTCTTGCTTATTGTGCTCAAATGTCTCGCCATGATTTTCTGAATCAAATATAAACTCCTGTGGTTGCCACAATAATGTATACATAGTAAATGCTCAATAAATGTTTTTTCTTTTTTACTAATTGGGTATATTTTGTATGTAATTATATTACATTTTATCTATAATTTTTTGGATTCAAAGGAATTAAGAAAAGTCAAGTATTTTTTTCCCTATTAATGCTTATATAATCCTTAGACTTATGGCTTTGTCTAGTGCAATAAATTAGAACATTTGACTAGTATTATAAAAATAAAAGCCATTTTATATCTTAAAAGAAAAGAATGAGAAGCTATGTCTTTTTTCATCTACGTATAAGAAAATAATTCTTAATTTATTGTGAGATTGAAAACTTTTTAAAAAGATGATTTGATTATGTAAAATAACAATATTAAAAACATAAACATGCATATTGAATAAAGTGAAAATATATTACTTGGGGTTAGAATATTCATATTAGATATTATTTGTAAAATTTTGAAATATCAAATCCATAAGAAATTTGCATAAATTTATAGACTATCATTGAAAATATTTTTAAATAAACATAACCTTCCAGTATTAAAAAGAGTTCAGAATCACTAATAATTAAAGAAATACATTTTAAAAATGCTGACCTTACATCTCTCAAACTGACAAATATGATAATAGAAGATAAAAATTTTATATTAGTTATGATATTGAAATATTGGCATCCAATTCATTATTTTCACAACTGGGAAATGTTTCCAGTATTTTTATAAGCACTATTGCATTGTAAAACAGAAAATATAATTATTTTCTACTATTTGGCTAAGTAATTTCATTTTAAAATTCATTTGCTAAGGAGGTTAGTGACAGAAAGGAATTATTTGCATAAAATATTCTTGACAGTATTATTTATAACAGGAAAAATAGAAATGAATTACATATCCAATAACTGATAAATGGGTTAAGTTGAAGTATATGAATGTGATAGAATGGTAAAAGTGATAAAGTAGTGATAAGCTAGTATTTCCATGATACTTTATGATTTGTAAAGTGTTTTTATAAGTTATATACATGTTCTTCACAACAGTTCTGTGAGGTAGGGTCTATTATTATTCCCTTTTTTTCAGATGAAGAAACTGAGTCAGGGAGACATTAAGTTATATGGCCAGGGTCACATAGTTAATTACTACTTGAGGCAGGATTTAAACTATAATCTTTCTGAACCTGTTTTATTCATTGTTCATGCAATCTGTCCCTTGTACAAATTACTATATGAAATAACATAAAAACTAATAACATTTATCACAAAACTATCAAAATATAATATGTAAACTAACAATATATTATATAAATTAATAATGTGTATGAGGAGTACAAAAGTATATAGGAAATTATGCCTTGAATATTGGAATCAAAAGAACAATGTTCATATTAACTTTACAAACATTGTTTGGAAATTTTATTTTTCCAAAACAATAAATCAAACTATTAAAAAGCATTTATTAAGTTACTGTTATGTCAGGCACTGTATTAGGCACTTGGGATACAAAGAAAAACAACTTAATTTTTGTTCTCAAAAACCCTTCAACTGTGAGTTGAAGAGGGGAACAATATGCAAGTAAGTAAACACAAATGCAAGATAAATTGGAGGTAATTTTAGGAAGACACTACGAAATGAAGGGGGATTGGAAAAACTCATTAAACAAAATGGTAGAATTTTTAACTAAGATCTCAACAAAGCTAGGAGGTAGAACTAAAAAAAAGAGTTAGAACATAGTGAAAATGTTCAGAATTAAGAAAGCTTAATGTTTTTTTGTGATCTAAAGGCAAAACATATATGTTATATTGTAATAAGAGTTAATTCTATTTTAGGCTACATGGTGATGTGTTATCCCCAGCAGTAGGAGGTGATGTTCCTATCCTACTTTGCCATTGTCAATTCATTTCTGAAGTATTATAGTATTCATTTTTGGTTACAAGATTTTAGGAAAGTTATTGAAAAGCTGAAGATCTTTTAGAGATTCCTGGAATCCCAGATTTTTAGAGATGAAAAGAATGGATAAAGGACAAGTAGTCCAAATTTTCTGTGTAAGGAATCTCAAGTCATTATCCAGGTTCTTCTTGAAGATCTCACTCCATCAATAATTAGTTGATTTTATAGATAGTTCTAATGGTTAAGATTTAACTTGTTTACCTGATGCTTCTAGCTCTGTCCTTTGGAGCCAAATGTAGCAAATGCAATCCCTTTTTCATATTTCAGTTTTTAAAAAAGCATTTTACAACTATCATGTATAGTCCTAGTCTTCTCTTCTTAAAGTTAAAATACCAGAATTGTTTTGTTTTGTTTTTTTTTTGCTTTTCAAACCACTCTCATATAGCACAAACTTGATGCTTTGACCATACTGCTTGCTGATCACTCTAACTTATCAATGAACTAATCTGTGCCAACTAAAACAAAATAAAATATTGCAAGTATAATATAAAAAGGGCAGAATATAGAGCAACTATGTATCTCTAAATCAGTCCAAGTCATTTGGCATTTTTTGCCTGCCACATAACACCTTTGACTAGAGTGAACACATAGTTCACTAAAATCTCCAGATCTTGTTTTTTTTTTTTTTTGGTACAATTCTTGTCAGACAATACCTCTGCCATATTGTACTTGGGAAAGTTGAATTTTTGAATTTATGTGTAAGACTTTTCATTTAACTGGACTAAATGTCATATTATTAGATACAATCCAAAGCACTTTCTTGTCATTATTTTTATTTTTATATTCTGACTGTCATGTAGTATGTTACTTGCTTTTCTTAGCATTGTCAATAGCAGATTTGATAAGTATATTCTTTATGCTTCTCTCTCTCTCTTTCCCCTCTCACCCCTCAAATAACATTTTTGAACATATTTCCAAATTGCTTTTAGGAATGTTATTATCAACAACATACATAGATAAGTCCTTTCCCCCACAATTCTTTCAACATTTGCCATTTTCCTTTGTATTAAACTTTGCCAACATGATAGATGAAGTAGAACCCCAAAGTTGTTTTAATGGCCATTCTTTAATTATGAGTTATTTGGAGCATTTTTCCCCAAAACTCTGAATATATTGAAAATCTCCTCTTGAGAATTGCCTGTGCATATCCTTTAACTATTATAATTTGGAGAATGATTCTTATTCTTAAAAAATTGAATCAGTTCTTTATCCATCTTGGAACTGGGACTTCTATTATAGAAACTCACTGCAAAGATTTATTTTCCCCAGTTAACTGTTTTCCTTCTAATATTAGCTTCATTGTACTTGTTTGTGCAAAACTTTTTTCTTACTTTTATGTAATAAAAATTCTGTTTTGTTTTTTTTTTCTGCAATTTTTTATTGTTGGAACTCTGCCAATTCAATTCTATCTCTGAGATCTTTGAACTATCCTCTCCTAATCTAGGGTAAATGTGAAATCATGACTATTTTAAAAGAGTAAAAAGGATGGCAATATCTGTATTACACGAGGATTGACTAAAGAAACTGGCGATTTTTAAATTCAACAAGAGGAAATTTGGAGATGGGAGACGTAATTGTCTTCAAGTATTTTAAAGACTGTTGGGTGAAAGAAGGATTAAATTTGTTTTGCCTGATCTCAGATGATAGAACTGCAGCACTGGAAAAAAAAAGGTGCTAAGAGGCAGATTAGGTTTTATTTAAGGGGTGGGAACAAAAATTAATATTTAGAGTTGTTTGTTGATGACTATATTCTTTTATAGGTATGTGTCAAACAAGATGATGCTAGCATTCTTTTCGAATCAGGGATTCTTCAAATCTGCCGAGGAACAGGGTCTTGACCATCAGGCCAGGAACCACTCAGGATTACAAGAGATATTGTTGTATCAGAAATATCACTATCTGGTATATAAATTGCCCAGTGGTAACTGAGGGCATGATTGATGCTTTGGATCTTCTAGATGTTCTTTATTATTTGATGAGTTTATGGAGCACTTGCTTAATATGAAGCACATACCTGAGGATCCATTTATTAGCCATTGCTTGAAACTTGGCAGTCCCTTCAGCCCCAGGTATTCAATGCTTGGAAAGAGTACAGACTACAGATATTCCCATAGACAACAGCTTCAATCATACTGGGACCTACAAGGATGGCAGTCCCAGTCAATTGAGATAAATGAACTCTTACTCTTACCCCACTATTTTCATTGACTATCTTTCTCTAGAAAGGTAAACTTTCTTTTTATAATACTTTTTTCTCACTGTTTAGTCCCACCCAGCATAACACTAGACTCTCCAGCTCTTTAATGTTCCATATACCTTCCATCGTATTAGCTCTTTGGCTAATATTTCTTTGCTTCATCACTATACTCTAGATTTCTTTTGTTCCTTGAAGAGACCTGGCTCTCTTTGGTTGACATCTCTAGCTACCTGTACTACCCCAGCATTGACCCCTTCTTTTCTGATGTCAGAGCCTTCTTGTTCCCTATTACTAACAAATACATCAATTAGCCATGATTCCAGAGAATTTGTGATAAAGGTATGATGGTATGATGAACTCAAGATGCAGAAATGATTAAATATTGTTGTTCTTGGGCTGTTTTTACTTTTTCTTTGATATGGGAATTTATCTTGTTTGATTATACATATTGGTTTCAAGAGTTTTGTTTTCTCTCCTTTTTCTTACTAAGAGTACAAATGAGAGAAAAAACACATCCCTTAATTGAAAGAAAGAAATATTTAAAAATTTCTTCTCCTTTGAGGTTCACTCCATTCATTTATATCATCCTATGTAGACCTCTAAATAAACCTACCTTACAAGGCACTCTCATTTTTCAATGAGATTAGTATCTGACTAATAGTCATCCTTTCTCCTGAACTTCAACAATCCTGACATTTTCTCTAAACCTCTAGCCTCTTGGTCCTACCATTTGAGTTCCTATCACATAACTATTTTATCTTAGCCATTCACAGAGATGATCATTCCTTAGATTTTGACAACATCCTACACTATGTTACTTCCAAGACTCCAAACTGAAATCCCCTGTTCATAATTTTCTATTCTTCCATGCCTCTCTTGCTCACATTTATTCATCCATTTCATTAAGAACTTCTGGCCTCTATCTTTTTCTCTTTTCTTAGTCCCTTCCCCTCTTTCCTGGACTCACTAATTTTGCTTTAGTCTTTCAAACCAGTTTCAAACAACCTACACTTGTTGCCATGTTTGAATACTTCTTAATCAACCAAATTTGTCTTCACTAGGCTCAACCATGAAAATCTGTATTATAAATCTTCTCTACTCCAATACCTATAAAAAGAAAGTTATACAATCATAGGGAATATTTCCATCATAAATTCAGGTTATTTAATCTCAAGCTGGCTTTCACTGCTATATGACATTTTAAACATTCTTCTGATTGACTCCATATATTGCACCTTTCAGCAACCGTTCCAGATCTCTCTCACCAAGCCCCTTTAACCACAAATATTTCATCTCAGAAGAAATTGATTCTAAAAACTTATTTCACTCAACCAACACCACAAAAAAACCTCCATATTTTTACCAATCTGTCTCTCCTTTATTTAACAAAAGAAAGGACCCTTCTCTTTGAAGAAGATAATGCCTCTCATTGTACCCTTGATTGAATCTGTCCAATCAATTTTCTATAGTTAAGAACTTCATCATTTATTCTCTTCTTCTCCATTATAAACAGGTTTAAATCTCTCTGATCCTAAAAGGAAACAAACAAAAAATAAACAATACAAATACATTTAAAAAGGAACTTTTAAACTTAATTCTAAATCCCCTCCATTACTGTTTTATATTTCATCTGTTTTTCACAGCCTAACTCTTAAATCATCTCTGTTGGTATAATTGATAGAAAGCCAACTCTGGAGTTTGGAAGACCTGAATTCAAATTTGGCTCCAGATACTTATTATCTGTGTGGACCAGGGAAAATATTTAACACTGTTTGCTACAGTTTCCTCTTTTTAAAATAAGCTGGAGAAGGAAATGTCGAACTGCTCTAGCATCTTTGCCAAAAGAACCCTAAATGGGATCACAGAGTTGAATAAGACTGAAAAGACTAAAGAACAAATTCTTTCTCAACTCCCAATCACTATCCTAACTCCTTTTAACTTCTGATCCTATAGCACTCCTGAAATTTCTCTAATTTTGATAATGACTCCATCATTATTAATTCAATGGCTTTTACTCTTTCCTCCTTTTCCATTGCTTCTTTGTAGCTTTTTAAACTATTGGCCAACCCTTTCTTCCTGGTACTTTCTCTCCCATGTTTCTACAACATTCTCTGTTGATTTTCCTCCTATTTTATATAAAGCCATCTCACTCTCCTTCCTGAAGTCATGATAATCTTTCCCCTTATAGGAATATTCCCTAAATTCTGTCTTTGAATCATTTTCTTTTCCTCTTCCTGGGTGATCTCCAATGCACTCCAATGAGTTTTTTGTTTTTGTTTGTTTTCTTTTGTTTTTGTTGTTGTTGTTTTGATTTTTTTATGCTGACAGCAAAATCTGTTCATCCAACTGTAATTTCCCTCCCTTTTTCAGGTTTTTTCTTGTCCACTTCTTGTTAAATATCCAATTGGAACATCAGACTTAACATGTAAAAGACAAATGTGTGGTGTGTGTGTGTGTGTGTAATGGTTTCCAGTATAAAATGTATACTTCTGAGTTTGGGATTAAAAATTCATGGCAATTTTATCTTCAACTCACTTTTCTGGACTTATTTATAATTATTTTTCATTCATAGCCTTTTTCTGTTCTAATTTAATTAGTCTTTTTTTTTCTCTTCTCAGAACCTGGAATTCTAGTTTCTATAATTCTACTCACACATTGTGGCTTTTCAGAATCTTTAACATACTTCAAGGCTCAATTCAAGGATATTATTTTCTCCAAGAAACCTTTATTAGTAATTTCCCACCCTAATTTGGTAATGTTTCTCCCCTTGCTCAATTATGTCATTTCCCCCACTAGATTTATGCTCTATTTCATATTAGAAATAAAGTTCCTTGAATTCAAGGTTCTTTTATTTTTGTCTTTGTATCTCTGGTGCCCATGAACGTGTCTTGTTGTTGGTAGTGATTTCCTCCTAAATTTCAGGTCTGATCATGTCACTCCTCTCTGTACTCCATAAACTCTGAGGATTCCCTATATATCCCCCAGACTCAAATATAAAACCTGCTATTTAGTTCTCATAGCTCTTCATATTCTAGCTCTTAAAAGTCTTCTTAGCCTGACATTGTGTGTTATTCTTCATTTTCAGAGCCATTTTACTAGCTGTTCCACATCCTGTACATCCATATCCACATCACCTGTTCTTTTTTTGTTTTCAGAGTCTCATAAAAGAATAAGTTGAAATCTCATTTTCTATAAGAGAGCTCTTTGGGTCTTCCCCATTCTTAGAGACTTACTCTCTGAGACTGTCTTCAAATGACATGGCACATTACTTATTTATAGATAGTTGTTTGCCTCTTGTCTCCTCCATAAGAATGAGAGCTCTAAGGGGACAAAGACTATATTTTTACTTATGTTTGTATTTCCAGCACTTAGCACAGTACCTGGCATATAATAAGCACTTAACAAGTGCTTATTTACCGAGCAGATTGACTAATGAGTTTAATGGTTCCTTGTTAAAGTAACTAGAGGTATTGCATCATCCTATATGACATATAATAAAAATTATCACATTATTCTAATAGTAGCAATTAACAGATTATTTTGGGGGTAGTTTGTCAAAGAGCTGCAAATGAGAGAAGGTGCAAAAGCATTTTAGTAATAAAAATATTCATATTCAAGAAAAGTTTTAAAGTTTGCATGATAGGGTTTTTGGGTTTTGTTTTTTGAGTAAAAAAAGGACCCTTAGAAAGAGATGATTCCAGTGAGATGAAATCTCTGTGGGTAGAGGATTGTGCCCCCAACAGACAGAAACATCATTTATACAACGATATATGATGATAAGATTTGCTGGAAAAAATTTCACCTGTTTCACAATTCTGCTTGTTATTTATACCACATACAACCTACACATTTCTGGGACTGAATCCCAGAACTATGTTGTAAAATACATTGATTATAAGGTCCAAAACCATAGGTTAGTTTCCACAATATGTTCGAACTACATTTAATAGAAAATTAAGCATTTTCTCTAGCTGCTGACATGGTTTCACAATAAATATCACTATCTGAAATATTTCCAGAAAACATCCCCTTCTAGCTTTTAATGCTCATCACTATCTTCTCCAACAGAAAACCTAGGTGAAAATAACTTTTCAGAATCAATAAGTGGAATGGCAGAATCCAAAAAAGAAACCTTTATCTACTGGATAAACTTAACCCTATTTGCCTCAGTTTCCTTCTCGGTAAAATAACCTGGAGAAAAAAAAAAAAAAACAGCAAACTACTCCTGCTAACCACTCAAGAAAACCCCAAATGGGATTACAAAAATTCAGACACAGCTAAAATATGATGAACAATATCTATTGGATAATTCATGTGAATAGTATTTTTTCCTAGACAAATACTGGTGGTGATGTTTTTTTTAAAAGCTATTTTGAGACAGTTTTCTTTTTCCTGATTTTTTCAGGAGATATAGCTTTGCACACACACATATTTCTCCCCAAGTTATCCTTATTACTTTATTTGGTGATTCATTACATTCTGCAAATCCAAATAGTCACAAAATGAACTAGGTACAAGTTAAGCATTTTACAAGCAAAATACTTTACTGTTTTCTTTTCAATTTTCAATTGCCAAAGGGAGTTGTAAGTGAATTATTTAAAGAATATACTACACAAAAGAAAACATCCTTGGATTTTGTAAAATGTATGTGGAATAGAGTTTGAAATCTTCCAATGACCACATTGTTCCCAAGATAACCATTTCTGTGAAACAAGATTTGAGTCTAGCATACTTTGTCAGGAAGTTATTGTTTAGTTTCCTCATGAAACTTTACATTCTCTGGTTCTAGAGGAGAAATTGGGGGAGAAGGGACTAAAGAGCCATTTTATTCAAGAAAGGAATAACAATAAAATGGATTTGAATAACTACCTCCAATTAGGGGGTGTTCATATTTTCCTTTTTCCTAACACTTCTATTTTGAGAGAACTGGAAAATGTCAGGTTTCATCCACTTTCAAAATTCTACTTTGTACTTGAAAATTCAAGCATCTCAATGAGATCACATCATAGCACACAGTTTTTGTCAGAGTGACCATGTCTTTGTTCCTCTGGTTATATCATCTCTGATTTAAAATCTTACCAAGCTAAAAAATAGTTGATCTAGTTTGTAATAAAAAAAGAATATTAAATACCTTTGGTAAAAATAGATATATTTAACAAGATTAGAAAAGCAAATAGTTATACTGTCAAAAAGAGTATAAAAATGTACACAATAAAACAAATAAACCAACTCAAAGGTCATGGTAAGGATAAGGCCACTGTTCTTAGAGTTTGTCTCTTTCAAATCATCTGCTGTCCAATCTGCTCTTCCAAATGGTAGGAAGTTTAGTCATCAGTAGGGAAAAATCCAGTCTTTTCTACCAGCATCAATCAAATTAATCCACAATAGGAAAGTTCATTTAAAGATCAAGTTTTTAAAATATAGAACATTCTGATTTAGATAGCTGAGGACAGAAAAAAAAAAAAATATTCCAGATGTTGTGACCTTTAGGCAAGGCATGTGGAGTTCTAGATTTAAGGCACCCAGCAGGATCAGATCTTCATACATGCCCAGAGGCACTCTATTCTAATTTTAACCCATGTAATGCCAAAACAACTTAAATAAAAGACAAAGATAGCTCAGTAGATACATAGTATCTATGTAACTAGCTAGCTACCTACAGTATTTAAATTTCCAAATGACTGGTGGCATTTTCCTGTCCTTTGATTGGGTCTTCTCACAACAGAGCTGTTGTACAACTCATGGTCACTGTTTGGTGTCTCTTCTTGAAAACACATTTTTAAGTCCTGAAGATGGAAGGTTCCCAAAGCAAACAACTGAGATTACAGATGGAGAGAATGCACAAGCCCCATTAACAGAATCAGCCATTGATTGAATGTGCTCTGGGGGAGGAAGAAGGCAGCATATTTCATTACATTATCCTTCCGTGTTCCCTTTGCACACACAGTCACACTCTTCATGGTGTTCCAGGAGCACGTCTGTCAATGATTTATGCAGTCCCCTTACACCAATTCTTGGCTTCAACTGAAGTACCTGAAAGAAGACAATTTCAGTTAAGCTTTAAAATAAATCATCAAGAATCATAGCTATGAGCAAGATCAAGCTTCATTTATTCAACAGATATAAATAAACAAACATTTATTAAGTACACGCTATGTGCCAGGCACTGTGCTACTCATTATTATTAACTTTTTTGGCTTTAACATCAAGTCTTCTAGAAAGCTCATTGAGATATACAGCACAGGCATCAACTTTTACAAAAGATGTAACTATATGTGATTTTGAAAAATAAATATTACCTCATTTAAGGATTTAGTGCTGAAAATAGCAGTATTTACAAAAGGAAATTGGAACAAAAAATTGCTAACAATAATGGTTTTTATGATAATAACACATGGAATCATATGGACTTCAGTTGTTCTGAATGTATTTGAGAGAGAGAGGAGGTGTTGGGGGCAGGGAGAATTATTGCAATTAATTTGGAAAAAAAGAGTTTGAAACTTAATTTCTTTACTTCTAACTCAATGCACTGGCCATTTGCATACACTAGCAATTTAGTAATAGTAATAACAACAATATTTTTACCTAGTGCTTCTAATCTATTTATTTTAAATGTTTTAGAATATCAACTTAGCTCACAGAAAGCACATCTTGTTCATATTCTGGACAGTCTCACACACTGGGACAACTCCATAAATATGAAAAAGCAAGATTACTTCACTGTTCCCCTGGGTGTCCAGATCCAAGAACTATACACACAGCAGCTTCCAGAAGCTACTGTTTCTGGAAACTTGCACCATCACAGGACAGCACATGCTTCATCTTATGACACTTTAAATTTGAGGACTAAATATGAAACAAATTCAGAGAAAGAGCGACTCAGAAGAGCCGTGTCCAGTTTATAGCTTGAAGCAAAGCCAGCTCCAGTCTGAGGTTTTGAAATGGACAGACATTATTTCTCACTTCCAGTTTCCAATCAGAGCCAGAAGTGGAAATGCTCATACAGCTAAGCAAGTCCCAACTTCAATGAAAACTTATTTTTTCTTGCCAGAATTTCTTATATTGGCTCTTAAAGTTAAATTCAAGTTCTGAGTTATAGGCATCCCCAGATACTAATAATTTGTGTAAACAGACTGAAACCAACACTACTCATAACCCAGAATTTATTGAGTGGCTTTTACTTTGGTCACAAAATGAAATCACCATCAAAATGACTATCAGAGGTTAAAAAATTATGATTCAGTTGAATTATAAAGGAAGTATTCTATAGTGGCAAGAACAATGGCATAGATGTTTTGACCCCAAAGTTGTTATCTAGTCCTATTTTCACCACTAACCATTAGTAGTCCTAAAAAGCATTTAATGTGATTCTTGAAAGCTAATGGCATCCCTGATACAAAACAAGCTACTTAACTCATTTGAAGGATCACTCCAGGAAGGTGTAATATCAGGGCAGTCTCCAGCCTACCCATTCCTACCTCAAGGGCCAAAAGTACCAATTTTGTCTTCCCTTTAATCAGAGGATGGTTGCTTCCCAGAAACTTCTGGACAGTTAACTCTATAATCTTCAATCAATTCTGTATTTTCAAAGTGTCACAGTGATATAGGATCACAGGTATAAAAGTAGAAAAGACTTAGAGTTCACCTAGTCTAACCTCTTTATGATGATTAATTAATAAGGAAACCGAGGCCTGAGGAGATTGTGACTTGTGCAAGATCACACTGGGTAACATGTAATAGAAATGAGATTATAAATCAAGTTTTTTTTTTTTTTTTTTAAACTGTGGAGTGTGGTTTCTTTCATTGTACCACAACTCCTTTCCAAATGCTAACTCCTGGTTTACCCTTGATTCCTAGATACTTTGATCTCAACTGTCCAAAACAAAAACCATCCCAGGTAAAAACAAACAAACAAACAAACAAATAAGCAACAAAAGATAACAACAAAAACTCTTCTTTCCCAAATTCTTTTTAATCATCTCAGTCTTACTCATCCAGAATCATTATATCCTTCTGTCGTCTCTCTTCTTTTTACATCTTTCTCTTGCATTAACAAAAAATCTTGAATTCCATTTCTCCATCACTTGCCAGTACTAATTTAATATAGCTCTATTGTGAAAACTTTCACATCCTTCTCCACTTTTTCCAACTCTATCTATTTCTTCTCTCTGGTGTTCCAAATCACAAGGCTAGGAAAAAAAGTGTTAGTGTGTCTTCTAGTATCTGATTTTTAAACATTTAAGTGATACAATAACTCCTTCTTCAAATTCTACTTTTAAAATTAGAACTTTTAAACAGTCTTTCATTTGCCACATCACATTCTTTCTAAATTATATCCTACTTATTTGAGTATGTTCCATGTGCCTTGTAGGATTCTTGAAGGCAGAGGGAAAGTCATTTTTCATCTTAGTGTCAACAATGACTAAATCATACAGTGATTAATAAATATTTATTTAATTAAATAGGATTTGTATTAAATTATATAATATAGATCTATGTATATATATATATATATAAAGAAAGGAATAAGAATTTATATAGTGTCTAATATGTGCGAGGCACAATACTGGTTTATAAATAATGTCTGATTTGATTTCACAGAGGCTCTGTGAGATAGGTGCTATCATCATCCCATTTTACAGTTGAGGAAATAAAAGCAGGCAAAATTAAATTATTTTACACAGCTAGTGTGGCCATTTAAGGCTAGATTTGAACTTGGGCCTTCTTGACTTCAAGCCCAGTATTTTATTTACATGTATTTTTTACATATGCATAGAAGAGATCAAAAGAAAGAGGACACTTTTGTTCTTATGTTAAAAAGCCAAACTTGCACTTTAAATATTGGTAGATATTCTTTTTAGAGATTGAAGGATCTTTGAGGGCAAGGACTTTAATTTTTTTCCCCAGTTTTTGTATCCTCAGATTTACCATAGTGTTTTACAGAGAGTAATATGCTTTATAAATGAGTTTAACTGAATAAATAATAATTAGCATTTCTATAGTTATTTCTAGTTTACAAAACAATTCTAGAAGGTAAAAATTATCTTCATTTTACATATGAGGAAACTGACTTGTTCAGCCAAACATCTTTACTAAGGGAAGGAGATTTTGTAGCTGATTTTTGTAGATTTTGAATCCAACATAATCAACTGCATAACCTAAATGAAATTCCTCATTCATAAGACTGAGTGAGAAGGTCTTGTAATTGAAATATGGCAGGGTAAAGTTAAATATCACTTTAAAACCAGAGAATGCAATGAAAATAGAGGTGAAGTTCCAATCTGTTTGGAAGAAATCCACAAAACCAAGGATGGACGGATAAGGGAGAATATTTTGGTAAGGACAAAAGCAGAATGGATAAGACCCTAACTACCCATGCCTTGATATAGGATACTGTCAAAAATTTACTAAATAAAAAAATCAATGAAGGACAATGGGCTCTTACTAGTGAAAAATCAACTAGGAATCTGATCCTGATAAAGACAAGACACCTGACTATTCTTAACCCTTCCAGTATATGAAAGTAGACATTCCTATTCTGGACTAAGTTCTGAACAAAATAAAAAAATTGGTTAGTTTTAGGAAAGGGATGTAATCCTGTAGAGAAAATAAACACATTGTCTTACAAATCAAAATAGTGGGAATTTGGAATGTTGGAAATAAAAATAATTATACCACTGCATATTCTTGCAACATGACTTCATGTATTTGAATACACCTTCCTATGCATACTCTTTCTTGAATCATATAACAATCTAGTATTACAGGGACAATGATTCCCACCTGCTTCTTTCTATTTTATAGCTCTCTAAAATATGTATCATTTTACTGATGATGAAATTGAGACTCAAAGAACAAAGTAAATTCACAAATTAAGATCACAAACCTAGGAATTACCCATTTCTCCAAACTTTCTCAACCATACTATCCAGTTTATTATTTTTTTTAAAGGTTGTGTTTTCCTCCAGTAGGATAGATTAGGATTAAAAGGAAAGAAGATTTTAACAAATATATCATTTCAACAAAAGATTGTATTCCCTTACAAGATAATGAGTTTTCTGTCCCTGAGTCTCAAAGAAGAGGCTGAAGGATTGTTTATCTGGGGTGTTTTAAAGATTTCTACACTGGATGAAAAACTTCCTTGTTCTGTTTCTACTAAAACTATCAGACACTTCAATTGGAAAGCAGATATTTTTACTTCTGTACTCAACTCGAGATGCTTGTCAGGATCCTAGAATAAACAGCAATCCAGATGAGAAAGTGAACACAAAAATTCAATGGGCCTAGTTGAGCTACCATGTATAGAAATGTTTATAGCAAGACTGACATACTAAAATTGTATCTTGTTGGTTGATGATAACATTTGCTATCTCAAGAAAATAAAATGAAACATGGCTCCTGCTTTCATGTTGGAAATAACATAAACAACTTACCAGTTTATATATGTGTGTATATGTACACATACATATAAAACATAATATATACATGCACTTATAGATGTGTATGTTAATCTATGGCTATTTATAATAAGCTATTTATATCTATGTTTCTCTTACTACCTATTTATTTATAGCCTATAGCTAAATCATGATTAGTGTAGCTATGTGGACAGTTACATGACACACTAGATAGAGCACCATGTCTGGAGTAAGGAAAACCAAAATTCAAATCCACATTAATAAATTTACTAGCTATGTGATCCTTAACCTCTGTTTGCCTCAATGTACCTATTTATAAAATGGTCATAATAATAGTATTTATGTGCCAAGGTTGTTATGATAATAAAATGGTTTATTAGTATCAAAGAACTTAGCACAATGTCTGCCACAAAGTAAATGCTATAAAAATGTTAGCTAGTAGTAGCTGGACTCAGTTGGACTAGTAATGCTGGACTCAGTTGCCATATTTTTCATAATTATAATTTCAAATACTATAAATTCCAATACATAGGACCCCAATGGAACGCAGTATTCACATTAATTGAAATCTAAGTGTATCTTTTTTTTTAATATGCTAATAAGTTTGAAAATATCTTTCAAGAGTTTTGAGACATTAGTTTTCACTGAAGGCTTTAGAGTCTCACTGATTATCCAAAATGCACTTTAATATTAGAGAGTGGAAGAGTGTGCAGTCAGTAAAGGACTTTCATAAAACACAAACATATACATATACATACACATACATTAAAAAATAAATTTTCCTGATTTTAAAATAATGAAAGCAACTATCCTAATTTGTGTTTTAATATGTCATTGTGTTCTAGAATACACACAAAATACTTAAAAAGAAAAGTTGAAAAGGCATTAGTGAACCCACCTCGTGGTATTTTTTAGTGACTTTGCTTGGGATGCACTGACATTCATTACAGTTGTGTTGACAGCAGGCACAATTTCCACCACAGCGTTTTACCAGAAGGCAGCCAGGCCAGAAAATGGTATCAGTTCTCTTGAGTTCCTCCCTCAGGGACACTGAGAAGTTTCGAGGAGTGCAGCTGTACAGTCTTACCTCTTCTTTTAGAAGGTTCAGATCCACCACTGGAGGGTATAAAAAAACCCATAAATATATAAATGTTCATGCTTTGATTCTGAATGGACTTCACTGGTTTCCTTTCATCAGAAAACTAGTTATTTTGAACAATATCTCTAACAAAGTCCCTTCTTATTGTAGCTTTATTTCAAGGCTCTATGGTTCGCAAGCAGAACTTTCAGTCCATTTCCCCATTAACAAAGCTTCATTATAAGCTAGTAACCAATAAAGAGATACCATTGTACAATATGAAAAGGAGAGCCAACAAAACATTGAAAGCTATAAATAGGAATCTCTATAGAGAAAAAGAGGGCTACACCTTTTGACCCCACTGAAATAGAGACTAGGAGAGCTTGGGGCAAAGGCAAACTTATGTAAAATGATAAATACTTTGATTAAAAAAAAAACAACAACACTGTGACCTTTAAAGTGGATTACTGGCATGTTTGTAATTAATGAACAACTTATGGAAATTAAGCAAATGGAAAATTTGAAAGAACTTTTCTGGAAATGCATGCTATAGACCATCAAGGAAACAGAAAATAATCTCAAGACAGTTGAGAGATGTGAGTAGAAAAAGCAATGCATACTAGAACTTGACAAACAAAGAATAACTGACATTTCTGAAATGTGAATCTGACTTTTTCAGACCTCTACCCTTTTCTTCTTTCATGGACAAAAGGAATGCCTAATTGATTCTTATTGTTTCTATTCTTTTCATCAGTTGGTTAACAAGATTGTGTTTTATTCCTTAAAAGAATCCCTACTTATGAAGATAAAACAAAATAGCCTTTCATCAGACTATCAGTAAATTTTGAAAGAACTACTGTCCTTCATTGCCAAAGCTATTGCGTCAATACAATTTTAGTGAACCATAGTAGTGTATATGTGTATATCTGTGTTATATGTTATAGACATGCATGTCTGAGTAAAAATGAATGTCTATAACATGAGTATATGTTCATGTCATAATTATAGCTCCTATTTATAAATGATGAGAATGTCTTCAAGTTTCAACTATTATTTTACTTATTTCTATAGATATCAGATGCAGTCCAATTAAAATTGGAATAGGGTGACTCCTTCAAGTATTATTTCTAAGAATCTATAGGCTACTGTTTGTAGTGGCTAGAAGCTGGAAATTGAGTGGATGCCCATCAATTGGAGAATGGTTGGGTAAATTGTGGTATATGAATATTATGGAATATTATTTTTCTGTAAGAAATGACCAGCAAGATGAATACAGAGAAGCTTAGAGAGAATTACATGAACTGATGCTAAGTGAAATGAGCAGAACCGAGAGATCATTATATACGTCAACAACGATACTGTATGAAGATGTAATCTGATGGAAGTGGATTTCTTTGACAAAGAGACCTAATTCAGTTTCAATTGATCAATGATGGACAGAAGCAGCTACACCCAAAGAAAAAAAAAAACACTGGGAAATGAATGTAAACTGTTTGCATTTTTGTTTTTCTTCCCGGGTTATTTCTACCTTCTGAATCCAATTCTCCCTGTGCAACAAGAAAACTGTTTGGATCTGCACACATACATTGTATCTAGGATATACTAGGACATATTCAACATATATAGGACTGCTTGCCATCTAGGGGTGGGGGTGGAGGGTGGGAGGGAAAAATAGGAACAGAAGTGAGTGCAAGGGATGATGTTGTAAAAAAAAAATTACCCTGGCATGGATTCTGTCAATAAAAAGTTACTATAATAAAAAAAAAGAAAGAAAAAAAAAGAAAAAAAAGAATCTATAGGCTAAAATAACTGAATTAATTATCTTTAAATATTACATTGCAGTTATATTGAAAACACAACTTGAAAGGGGGAAATGATATAAGTGAATGATGAGTTATGTGTATGGTTAATTTTCTGACAGTGTTATCTATATATAAACTGATTTTGAAATTTCACTCAGGTCTTCCTTTGAAAAATAAAATAAAATACAAAGATTTGACCTAATGTTTTCATTATAATTTAATGAATGATCAAGCTGCATCTGATATAAAAAGGAGCTATTTCTTCTTAATATGCATGGGAAAGGCATATTATAGAATTTCAAGTCCTACTGAATTGCCAAATAGAGCAGGCACAGCCTTACTGAGAGGTAAACATTCCTGGACTTGACCATTTTCGTTCACTTATCCCAAGTTTCTTCCATTTTTGTTTTAAAAAAAGTATATAAGAAAATAAAAACAAAAATATGGCTGTATTTTAAATGTAAACATTCATTTTCAGGTAGAAAAGTTCCTTTATGAGGAAAATTGATGTTTTAAAGATTTAAGGAAAACTAGACTTCTCCTTTGGACTATGATGTGCCAAATTTAGTAATATGATTTGCTAGGTGAGTTAATTAACTTTCATGATATGAAATATTTAGCCTAAATTTAGTTGGTTAAAGAGAATGTTAGAGAGAATGGTAAGGTGGTTGGATAAAGAAAAAGGAATTATTTTACAATGCATTCAATTATATTTGATGCCATTTTAAAATCACTTATATTATTCCAAAATTTTTTCATTGTATTTAAATTGGGTTGTATCTCTAATATAGGCAGAAAGAAGTATGCTAACAGTTAAAACTTGAAAACATCATTATTTATAGAGAGAAGATATAATGATCATATATGTATATATATACACGCATATACATATATAAATGCATAAGCTCTCTTTTGTTCTTATCACTATATTTAATTTTGTCCACGTGGATCTGGCTGTGAGAATCAAGATTGAAGACTTCCATTTGAAGAGGGAAAAAGAAAGCCCTAAAGCAAAAATTGTCCAATGCTTATTTAAAGACCATACTTCTTTGGAGTGTGAATGAAGCTCTTAGCTTTCAAAGGACATTCATCTATCTCAAATGGATTTAAACACACTATATCATGAAAGTAGAAAAAAATGACTGTATATGTTCACTTTAAAATGTTTACTTAACCACAATAAAAGGTTAGATAGATTTCCCAAGTGAGCTAAGTTATGGTACCTGCTACAATGTGAAAATTTAAACATACTTTCAACTTAGCTTCCACTCATTTATCATGTTTGACACAAAAGTCAAAAGCCCTTTTTAAGTGCTAGCTAAGACTTACTTGGAAAATATGCTGTGTTTTTTTTGCAGTAGCAAGGTATGAATGAAAACCACTGAACCAGAAGAAGGAAGGTAGAGAAAAGGAACAGAAAAACAGCAAGGTGGAAATCTACTGCTTTAATATAGAATCATGGATTATTTTAAATTGCTTATTTCATGTTTGAAATTTCTCCTATTATCATATTTGAGTCTTCAAATTAATAGCATTTGAGCATAATTTGTAAATAGGACAATCTCAACATCTGTGCTAAAAAGTATTTTATTTATTTGCCATTAGATAATCTTTTTAACTCAAAGAATACAGAAAATGTCAACTTTATAGAACTGAAGAGAACTGAACATTTTTTTTCAGAATAAGAATCACCGAATCTTTACTGTCTTCAGATTATTTGGGAAATGGAGATAGAGAATCTTCTACTAAATATGTATATTTCAAATCTGATCCATGTATAATAGATAAACATGATTCATTCACACATGCCCACTTTTTCTAAAAATATGTCATCTTTACTATGCCACTATTAAAATTTTGAATGTTATTTCTAGCCCAAGTTTCTTTAATTTCAATTCACCAACAATCAGACAATTAAGTTTAGCATATAGCATGTTACTGGACTTTTAAATATAAAGATTATATTTAGAAATATTCTATTTATCCCATTATTCATTCTATTCAGACTACTGGTACACATATACAGCTCTAGGCTATTATGTTACACCCTCAGTAATGCAATCTGAGGGTGGTCCTTTTAAGATGAATGTGGTAACACCATGATCTGTTTATTCAGGGGAAAACCTATTTCAATGTCTAATTAGAAGCCTTTCAAAGTTCTACCCTTAGCTCCTTTGTAGATAATTGTCAAAGAGGGAGCTGGGTCTGTCTATATAGATGTTATCCCACACCTGCATTTTAGTTTATGTAAGGGTCCAAAAATATACACTACTTTTAACATACCTACTGTATGCTGAAAATGTTAATGCTTCTGGCAAATTATACAGTGCTTCAATGTGGAGAGTGCTAAATGAATATTTGAAAGCTCTGGTTCTGAGTTGGAAGCTTTTCACTTTAGCCTGCCCTCTGGTCAAATCTTTAGCTAGCTAGAGAGAGAGTGTGCATAGTTGAAGTAATAAAGACAGAGAAAGGAGCTTATTCGGCTCTGATCCAGAGATCAGCTGTCAGAAAACAAAAGCAAAACTAGACTAGAGTTAAGAACCATTTCATCCCCATCTCCTTCTGGCCAATTTAAAGGATAATCTACTTCAAATTTGCCAGTGCTGGGCTCTATTTATCCATGTTTCAGCTATGTTTGCAGATCTTCATTTTCTTGTTCTATGGTGGGAGAGAAGGGAAGTGTTGTCTATGTGCTATTCATCATCGAATCTTATAAATATGTAACAACTTTCAGCATCTGGAGGAGATTTGGCTGGCCGTGTACTTGAACACCAATTTCAAATACCAGAAAAAGGGAAACCATGCCTCTTGGCTTAAACAAAGTTTTCTAGTTGGGCAAGTCTGAACATGGTTTGTTGAGGTTATAACTCACTGATCCAAATAAACTTCAACTGTCAATGCAGCATAGGACAAGAATGTGGTTTCTTTATAGGAGGGTTTCAATGAATTGCCCAGGTACAATTTGCTCATGCAAATAACTCAAATGAACAAAAAGGTTGTGCCTCTCACACGAGTGATTATGTGACTACTATTTCACTCTCTGGGGATACCCTATATTTCTTTCTGAAGACTCAGTGATTAAAATAGAAATTACTTCTGATAATATAAATGCCAGATATTTTCTGCCTTTTTTCCCCTCAGTGTCTACTCATTTGGTTCAGTAAATAACACAAATTCTTGGAAATAAGAGTGAATAGTTATTTTTTTTCATCTAGTGGAAGTAATGGTGTATGTGTGTAAACATGTGCATATAAACATATGTAGATGAATGTGTATTTGTGTATAGGTATATGTTACATATATATGTGTGTATAAACATTCATACAAATATTTATTCATATACATATACACAGACATATATACATGTACATTGCATATACATGTATATATGTATATATTTACTTGTTTGTTTATGTAAAACCACTATCCTTGGTATCAATATTCTTGAAAGGAGACAGTTTTTATTAGTAGTAGCTATATATTCATGAATAGCCTCAGTAGCAATTTTATTGAGAAATTATTTTCTTCTGTTCATTTTTATTGACTTTTTGGATTCCAATGATCTAAGTTTAAGAAAAAACAATTACAACCTTAACCTGATCCCCTGCTTAAATGATCTAGAACATGAAGCTCTACAGGCCTTTCTTCCCCTCTCTCCAGCTTCAACTTACGATTATCAGGGTTCTCTTTAACCCTCTGAAGCACAGGTTATGTCTTAAACTATTTCTGAATTGCTGCGTTTTTTTTAAGAGAAGAAAATAGGAGGAGCCATCTGAATCCAATTTCTAAGGGAAAAGAGGTGAGGGTCATGCACATACAGTCTTTAATCTCCTAGACTGTTGAGTTATTTTAAATATTTATTTGTATTAACCCCTTTACAGTTGGAGCAGTTATTAGAAAACATACAATGAGTTTTGATATCTAAGAGGAGAGGTTACCTCGGGATTTTCGTCCAAGAACATAAGCTTTTCCAAGGAGTTGCCATGTTGGCCTGTATAAGTCTTCTAGGTCAAGTTGCCACCTATCCGGTTCAAGGTAGCGGATCAGTTCTTCCAAAGTACTAAAGGCAGCTATGGCATTGTTAAGCAAATCTAGTGGCAATGCTGAGGGGGGTAACACTGAAGGACTGATAGCTTCTGTGTGGTGCTGAAAAGAAAACAAACAATTCATTGACTCTTCCAGTTATAATGCCTATATTCCTTCTGCATTTGTACTAAGAAAGAGTAAGTATTGTTAAATGATACTCACCAGAAATCAGCAGTAATTATTTTTGTAAGATCTAAGATGATCTTTAATTTTCCTTTTTCATGGTGATTATGGAAATGATAATAATAACAATAATCGCCATGTATTTATATAGCACTTAACAATTTCCAAAATGCTTTCCCCACAATATCTCTTTACATGTAAGTGCTTTACATCTAGTTCATTTTTACAGATGAAGAAGCAATTTAATTCACAGAGGTCAAGTCACTTTTTCACAGATGAATTATCACCTACTTTAGGAGCTGAGAATTTGAACTTAGTCCTCCTGTCTCAAAAATCTAGCACTCTTTCTACATCACCATGCTTCAGAGGATCATAAACTTTAATCTTCACAAATTAAGGCAGATTGGGATAGTTGATGTTCAAATAGAAAACACAAAATGCTCCAATTCTCAACTGTGGACATTAAGTAAAAATCAAAGAGTTGGGGAAGGACCCTGAGCTTTTGAATAGGGGATAATTTTCATTATTATGAAGTTTTTAGCTCATGCAATAGGGATATCTGCATTGGAAGAGCAGAATGGGATGAGAATACTGTTAATAAAGTGAACAAGGTGGAAAGGTAGTTAAGGAAAGGAATAAATTAGAATGTGATAGTAATGTTTTGACATTTACCAAAACATCCCAATCTATTCATTCTAATTAGGTAGTCTAAATTATCATATCACAAGTGATCATCCAGCTGCTCCTGGAAGATCCTTTGCAAATAAGAAAAAAGAAGTCTACATAATTGTTCAGGACCACATAGCAAGTCATTGTTAGAGTTAAGACTACTCTCTATTCATTGTCCATGCCTTTTTTCATGGAAAGTCTTCTAGCTGTTACCTACAAAAGTCCTGATGCTGCTACAGCAGTTCTCAAAATTGCTCTCCCTTGATGGCATTCACCAAACTATGATTTAAAGTTAAAAGAGATCCTTAGAGATTGCATGGTTCAACTCCTACCTGCAGTCAAGATTTCACTTTATGATTATATGTTTGATAATGTTGACTACAAAAAAACATTGAATTAAAACAAAACTCTATCCTTTCATTTCTGAAAAAAATCAAAACAGTTTTATAAAACATTATCAACCCTATTACCTCAGTTAGAATTAGATTTTACAGACTTCCTTCACTTATTAAACCACTTGAAAAAGTCCCAAAGAATAAGTAGGAAAAATAAAGTTTAGCTAGATTTTTGCATTGTCTGAAGAATCAACCAAACAACAATTTAAAAAGGGAAAAAAAATCCCCACCACAAATTTTACTTTAAAAGATTCAAGAACTAGACATGTAATTTAACCCTCCTGAATTCCAGCTGCATATTTGTTTCCAAATAGAAACCTATGAGTATCATTGCTAATAATATCAAGTTTACAGGTATAACCATTAATAGAATTATAGATCTGAAAGAAAATTACTTTGGTTTCAGTACTGTATGGTGCCACTGGCTGACCTTACACTTTATCAGAAATTACAAATTTAGACTAACACAAATACAGTAGTTAAATCTGAATTTAAAGGGATATTATTTACATTCATTGACAACTCTTCCAAGGCATGATGTTGTTTGGGCAGTCATTGCAATACACTACTCTGCCAGTATCAGTACTCAACTCAAGGACGTTCAGAATGGCTTTTCCTGAATAAATTATCCAAGACCTCCACAATCAGGTGCCAAACTTTCCTTCCAGTTGCATCTCATACCATTCCCTTGCATGTACTTTATGTTTTAGTCCAACAAGATAATTCTTCACATCTCATTTTTGTTTTATCCTCTTCTACCTTTGTATTTTTTCTTTCCCCATATTTAGAATGGATTTTTCCACTTTTTGAAGTTTCTCTTTGTTACGAAGACTTAGTTCAGTTTATGGACATTTACCCTGATGTTTTCCTATTCAGCTAAATTAGATGTTCTCTTGTGCTCAGAATATTTCTTAACAGCTGTTTTCCTTATCTTTGAGTTTAATATATGCTCTTTTATCATAGATATTATATATAAAACTTTCTTCTCTCAGATGCTATTCCAACCCAGATTAAAAGATACTTGAGATGGGTAGCTAGGTGGTGCAGTGGGTAGAGCACCAGCCCTAAAGTCAGGAAGACCTGAGTTTAAATCTGGTCTCAGACACTATCTAGCCATGTGACCCTGGGCAACTCACTTAGCCCCAATTACCTTAGAAAAAGAAAAAAAAAAATCTACTTGAGAAAAGGTTCTATATAATATCTGTCTTTTAGAATTTAGATTCCTAATATCTAGTATAATATTTTGAATCAAATAGACACAATGACTTTTTAGATAGTGAGTTTTGTTGTATATAAATATATATTAAAAATATTATTCTGAGAAGGGAATTCTAAATTTATCCAAACTACCAAAGGGGACCATGACACAAAAAAAGTTAATATATTCCCTCATAAAAAAGAGCAATATTTTAAAATAAATAAAATAAAAATCTTATTCCTATAAAAATACTCTTTCTAAAATAATATAAACTGTGAAATGAGACACAATTCCAATGGGGTACAATTCAATTTGAGGGGGAAGGGAAAAGTTCCTAGGCATATTTGACATTCAAGGATTCTTTTCTTTGGGTGTGCTCAGGCCTCAGGGCCTCAAGATGGCAGAAGTTCAATTGTTGGATTTGGATGAATCATTTGGTATGTATTACCACATTCATGAAATGGTTCACTGACAGAAAAATCAAACATTTAAAAATTAAAAATTTAATTATATGAAAATTTCTGAGCAATCTATTTCAGATTTCATTGGAATTTCGGAATCAGTGTAGTAAGACCCAACAAAGAAACCACTTGAATCTATTAAAGGATATCCTCATGACTCTTTGCCTCACCCACTTAGTTCAAGGAAGAATAAAACCAGTTCCTTTTGTAAGTTCTTCTTTTCTAATAAGGCAAAATGTATTCACCCAAAGGAGAAAGGAAGTTAAAAGAAAGGAAATAGGAAGAAACTTCTGACATTATTTCTTCTGTTTTGTTTCCTCTAACAAAATACCACTAATTAGTAATGACTGAAAAGTTTTCTAGAATCCTTTTTTCCCCCTCTGCTTTTCAGTTTCTGGAACACTGCGACTTGGTGCATTTTTATTTTAAAATATTGAATGTTTATCATGCATTATTAGTTAGCTAATTAGATCTAGACATGTGTCAACACTTGGATTTACTACCCTAACCAAGCTGTGTTTCAATTTTCATTATTATTACTATTTCCATTTTGAAGAGCATCAAAATATTCATTATCATTTCATTCTCTCAAGAAGGAAACAATTTCACATTATATAATAATAGAATTCAAAGTAATAAGCATATTTCAAGATTTAATTTCTTGGTCTAGTGCTATGTTATTCAAGAACTTTCTTAATGTCAGTCATTATTATTTTTTAAAAAAAAGATATTATATGATTCTCTCCATCACAGAATAAGTTGGAAGTTCCATACCTTCCCACTTTGATTCTACAAAAAAATAATGATCATGGTACTATTTATGAAGAAGTTTTGTATAGAGAGGTAATATATATATGTGTGTGTGTGTGTGTGTGTGTGTGTGTGTGTGTTAGAAAGAATACTGAATCTAGAGACAGAGGGCTCCAAATCAAATTCTGAATCTGTTTGGGAAAAAAGACTTAAATTCTCTATCCAGTAATTTCCTTACCTATAAAGTAAGGGATTGAAATAATGTATAGTTCTGGTTTTAATCCCTATAATCTTTGGCAGAGAGAGAAAGCAAAAGAGAGAGAAAGAAAGCAAGAGAGAGAGAGCAAGAGTGAGAGCGAGAACAAGAGAGAGAGAGAGAGAGAGAGAGAGAGAGAGAGAGAGAGAGAGAGGAGGGAAGGGGGAGGGAGAGAAGGAGGGAGAGAGAGAGAGAGAGAGAGAGGGAGAGAGAGAGAGAAAGGGAGGCAGAGATTGTTTAATTATGTATAATATCAAGTAAAAGCTGTATCTTGTCATTTTTCTTCTGAATGAGATACATCTAAAGAAGCATATTAGGGAGCAGTAGAAAAAGTATTGACTGTAAGTTAAGATCTCAGGTGAGAGTGTTCAATTGTGTTACTGTGTGACCATATTATCAAGCCTTTCTGATCCTCAGTTTTTTGTCTCTTACCCATCCATTTTTCCTCATCTGTAAAATGGTAGAGATGGGTATGAGAAGACTGTGAATAAGGAAGGCCCAAGGTTGCTAAATTGCCCATGAAGCTCATTCTTATATATTTCAATATTTTTTTCAAGAAAAGATCAGCAGGCACAAACATGAAAAGTACCACATAACATCAAAGAAAATGAAAATAATTATATTTGGACAGGAAAAAGTTCATTACTGAACTTTCTTTCTTGAGTCATTCTTGAATCAGCTGTCTGCTACTGACTTGTCTGAGCTGATATTAAAATTAGTATAAATCTAGAAGAAGAATATGCTGAGGAAAACAATGTATGGCATGCATTTGAAACAATTTAATCTCTACCCAATTAAAGAAATTATTAACAACAAAAAATGAATGCTAGAAAAGAAAGGGAATAGGTAGGTGGTTACCTATTTCTATGGGTAGTTAGAATTCTAAGTCTGGAGTCAGGAAGATTCATCTTTTTAAGTCCAAATTTGTCCTCCATCACTTGTGAACTATGTGGTCCAGAGCTAGGCACTTAACCCTCTCAGCTTTCTCAACTATACAAAGAATTGGAGAATGAAATATCAACCACTCCAATATCTTTGCCAAGAAAACCCCAAATGGGGTGCCAAAAACTTAGACACTACTGAAAAAAATGACAACCACAAGACTAAAAAAGAGCAACTTGCTCCACTAATAGCAGCAATTCTATACAAAAGTTTAAGTAATGTAAATTAATCCCAATAACAACGCTGAAAGGGTCTATAACAGTTCTTTATATATTTGCCAAGCAAAAGATTTTAGCAATCAGAAGCAATAGCAGTTTATAATATAAACTCCTTAGTAATACCTGATCTATAGTAGAACAGTAGAAGACCATGAGTATTAGTGTCTCCTAAAACAGGGAGAAGCTATGGATGACAAAAAAATATTCAATAAGAGACTTGATTAACTGATCACAATGGCATTTATGAATTTAGGATGAAGAGAGAAGACAACATATACAATTTTAAAAAGAAGAAACAAATCTGCAAATATTTTTATCACTAAATATTGTAACCTTCAAGAATAATGGAATTGCTGGATTTAGTCTTTAGTTATCACAGTCATGATGTGTTTATAGAGAAAAGAGAAGTGAAAATAAGAGAAGAAAGATGAGGAAAGTGTTGAGATTAGATTAAAATACATAAAGAAGGCAACATAATTCTGAGAGCACTGAGATATCCATTAACAAGGCATCTTAGAAGAAACCAAAGGCCTTGAAAAATTTGAAAAACAAGAACACTAACAACAACTTAGAAAATACTGATAGTTAACTTATGCAATGATTGCTGATATAATACTTTTGTGATAACCATCTTAGAATATATTAACAACATCATTGGGGGGAATATTAATAGAGAATTTGTTTTTGCAAGTGACAGTCCATAATTCACCATATCTTTATCATCATACAATTTACTAAAAGATACAGAGAATACAAGAATATATTCAACTATCGTTGTCTATTTTTAAAGTACATTTGATTCAGCAAACCAAAATTCTCCCTATAAGTTCTAATTCCAAAGTGTTTCCCTTCCATACTCCCAAATCTTTTAAGATTCCTTGAAAGCTACAATAAAGATAACCCCGCTCAACAACTTCTCTGATCATAAACATCAAGTGAGTCATAAAGTGTGGAGACTTATGTTTGCCAAAGATGTCTACCTGATGGAAGAAATCTAGCACACATTCCAAATTGAAAAGGATTTCTGCCTGGATAGTAAGGTCTCCTAGATTCAACAAGCACAATGTCACCCATCTGTAAGTAGGTGTTTCAGATGATAGAACTATAAAGAGGCTTCTGAGAGTGATTCATAAGGGATAGGATGGAAGATTCCAGCTAACCAGATTATAATATAGAGTTAAGTGAATAACCTATGAAGATTGTCTATCCATATATATACGCATAGGACAGAGAGTACACAAATGGACAGAGTGGCCCAGAATTAAACAGAAGTATATTATAGGATGGGTTGCCTTCAGGAAATTAAAACAAACAAACAAACAAAAAAGCAACTGTTTTAATGATTTCAAGTTTCTCTAAGAAACAAAGGTCCATTTTAGTAATATTACTATATGTTCTTATATGACTTTGAAAAAAGGAACACAGTTATTTCTGAAGATTTAAAAAAGTATCACACAGAAGGCAATGGAGCAATGGACAGGAGATATGAACAGGTTATAATATGTAATGAAGGGGAAACTTCAAAAAAGAAGAAGAAAAGATTTTAATCAAAGAATGGGTTTGAGGCTAAAGATGATAGGCTACAATAGAAGACCTGGATTTGAAAATCACCTTTGTCACTATTGACCTGTGACCTTGGACAACTCATTTAACCCTTATGCCTAAGTTGCTACTTATAAAAAATGAGAGGGTTGAAGTAGGTGACAATAAGATTTATTCCAGCTCTGGGAGGGATGGAGGTGAGGAAGGAGGGAGCAAGATGTTACAATCCCCTAGCAAGGGTGAGAGATAAAAGATGGGTCAAGTACTCCACTGGTATCCTTGTAGTGACAATAAATGTTAGAAAGGACTTTCAGAATATTGGGTGGATGTTTTGAGACTAATTTATGGGAGAACATGAGCAAGAGCCACATAAGATGGAGAGGTAGGCATTTGTCATTGCTTATAAGGCTCGATTGTTTCTGATTCTGTAAGCCCCATGGACCATAGCATGCCAGAGTTATCCATTGAGTTTTCTTGGCAAAGATACTGGAATAGTTTGTCATTTCTCTTTTTTGCTTAGGGAAACTGAGATAAAGTTAAATCAGAGACACATAATCAGTAGATATCTGAGACTGTATTTGAACTTGGATCTTGCTGTTGGGACTATGAACCCAACATTCTATCCACTGAGCCACCTAGCTGTTTCCAAAGGTGTACATAGTGACATTTAAATTAGGAGGCTAATATGTGAATTCAAAATATGAAATAAGTGTGTAGGACTCTGAAAACACCCACAAATGTCACCTAGAATCATCCATTCTTTTCTTCTTCCTATTTGTATTCTTTTGCCTTTTATTCATTCCTACCACACCTGTGTTTTGCTTTTGTGTGCTACATCCATCAATCTGCCCTCCCTTCTGTCAGAGCCGCCTATCTCTTTACTTACTCTCTTCCTCTTGCTTTCCTGTTAGATAAGGTAGATTTCTCTATTTAAGGAATATAGAGCTAATACTGATGAGAATAAGGTTCAAGCATTGCCCATTACTCACCTTTCCATCTTCCCCTTCCCTGTAATATATTTTTTGTGCCTCTTCATATGAAATAATTTATCTAATTGCACCACTCCCTTCCTTCTGTGTCCAATGTACTTCTATTTCTCATTCCTTAATTATTTTTAATATACATAAGTATATTTCTCCTTTGTTCTATTAGTGATAACAATTTTTCAGAATTACAAGTATAATCTTCCCATGTAGGGATGTAAATAGTTTGAATCTCTTCTTACCTGCTTATTCTTCTCCTGGGTCTTGATATTAGAGATAAAAGTTTTGGTTTAATTCTGGTCTTCTTATGAAAGCTTAAAATCCTTCTATTTCATTAACTGACCATTTCCCCCATTAATATTATACTTAATTTAGAAAGGTAAGTGATTCTTGGTTGTAGTCTTAGCTCCTTTGCCTACTACAACAGCATATTCCATGACATTTGATCTTAATGTTGCCTTGGCTAAGTCCTGTGTAATCCTGATTGTGGCTCCCAATATTTGAATTGTTTCTTTCTAGACAGTTGGAGTAGTTTTTCCTTGATATGATAGTTCCCAATTTGGGATCTCTCTCTCTCTCTCTCTCTCTCTCTCTCTCTCTCTCTCTCTGTATATGTGTGTGTGTGTGTATGTGTGTGTGTGTGTGTGTGTGTGTGTGTGTATGTCTGTCTCCCCTTTTCTTCCCTCCCAACCTTTTTCCTTTCTTTTAAATCTGAGCTCTGATCCCAGGGTGGAAGGATTAGTTTTCTTAAGCCTGTGGCTATAGGCCTTGACTGTTTACCTGGTGCTTCTCTGATGTAAGGGTCTGGCAGCTACCTGGTGTTGAGCTGAAGTCCTACTAGTGGTGACTGGTATATCCTGAGGCTGGGGGGGGGGGGGGGCGGGTTTCCTGCATTTCCCTGGGGCTATATTGAAACATGCAGTTAGTCTCTGGCAGCTGGAGGATGCTTGCTTATCTGCCTGGGACTGTCCCAAAGCATGCCTGACAGCTGGAGGATGACTGCCTGCCCCAGGGCTGCATGAAAGCATAAGTGTCCTCAGAGCTGGACTTTGCCAATTTCCGTGGGTATACATGGCAGTGTGAGGGAGGAGGGAAAAAGAAGTATCCTGATGTTGGTCTTTGACAGCTCCACCAAACTGGACCTCACAATAACACACTGGGGTTTCTAAATCCTACAATCTTAATCTGAATATTGTATTGGATACTTTCTTACCTGATTAACTTTAGGACTTGGTTTCTTCATTTATAAAATGGTAAACTATGTAGGAATTCTTAATCTTTGTGTATCATACATTACTTTGACAGTTGGTAAAATCTATAAATGTCTTCTTAGAAAAATATTTTTATCTGAACTGAATTACAGTATTACAAAGAAAACTAATTATTATTGAAATGCAATTATTTAAATATCTTTTTAAAAGTAAATTCAAAGATCTCACATTAGGAACCACTGAACTAAACAATCTCTAAAATGCTTTCCAGTTGTAAATCAAAAATCTCCTTATTTTCAGCCTCATTCCTATAAGTAGAATAAATTTTAGTTCTAAAGCTCAATATTCTCTTGAAAAGAAAAAAAAAAGTAAAGAACTTGCCACTTTAAACCACAGAGTTAAGGAGAAAAAAAGAAAAATGTCCATAATGACTGCCAACAGATCAGATTCTTCAAGGGTTAGTGTAACCTGCAGGATGTATTCCTACTTTTATTTATGGAAAAAAAAATACACACTTGTGATCACTGGGCAAAACATAGCTCTGGATGACATCTGGAAGTTCAAGGCAACAAAGTTTGCTGCCAAAACCAGTTTCCTAACTGATTTCTTCTCCAAAGTTACCCTTCTAAATCAATATTTTTGTGTGTTTTTAGTTTAGTTTGGTCAAGATATTTCAAGTCAGTTTCTTGCTTTTTCTCAGAAGAAAAGTAGATATTCTGTATGAAATATTACATATGATCTAAAGTTTAGATTCAAAACATTGCTAATTTTTATAAAGACCATAGTTTTCTTATCTCCAGAGAAGTGTATCTTGTCTTTTTATGAGAATTTTTGTGGCTAGTACCATTTTAAAAATATCTCATTTACAATGAATCTTCCTTAGATAAATATACACTACACAAACGTTTACCTTGTGTATCATAGCAACAGCTGCAAAATATTTAGGCCCCACAAAGATTTATGCGGCAGCTTTCTTAGCCAACCTCATACAATACATTTGAAACTGATAAGAAGCCTTTCCCCTCATGCATACCTACCAGAAGAGTTAGGAATGCTGATTAGACTTTATTGTTGCAGTTTAAAAAAAAAAAAAAGATAATCCAGGAGGTGGGAGGTGGGGAAAAAAGAGGGAAGAAGAATGTCTCCTATTATGTAATACCACCTCTTAAAGGTGTATCTAATCTCATTTAAGTTCTGTCAAGCTGTTATACTGTACATGTATCTGCATTTTAAAGAGTTTAAGAATCAGACAGGGCACACTGACAGAAATGACTGCCAGGATAAATCAACAAGAGGTTTTGAGAGACTTAAGAGTCCCTTAGAAGAATGTCCTCAGAGGTGGTTCTTTGCCCTCACCTTCACCCTTTCTTACGAGAAAACTTCCCCAAGATTGTCCAGAATAGGCTGGTAAGGTTTTAATACTATTTTTATACAAACACAGAAAAAGCAAACTCAACAAATACCAAACAGAATTTTTAAAAAATCAGTTTAGAGTAATTGGGGAAAATGAAAATCACAGTCCTTCAGGTGATCAGTCTTGGGCATGGTGACCAATTGGGCTGACACAAAGCTCTAATCTTTGAGAGATTTTCACTGATTTAAATTAAAAATATAAGTAAAGCAGTCAATATATACTAGATATTATTGATAAAGTATATAAAGTAATGTGCAACAATCAACACTTAAAATTCACAATTTTGAGAATCCTTTGTTTCTTTAAATCAAAACTGAAAGTTAAATTGAAGGGCCCTGGGCTTCAGACAAGCTCTAAATAACAGAAATGTCATACCTTTAATAAAATGTTAGAGAAGGGATAGAGGAAATAGATGAGTATTTGAGAAAAACTGTGTTCTAAATAAAAGCAAGATTATTTATCTATCAGAGATTTTAAACGTACTTTACTGTATGAAAAAATATATGGATTTAAAAAAAAAAGCTCTTGCTAACTAAATTTCAGTCAGAATGAAAATATCCTATAACCTCAAACTAATTATGTTTGTAGATTAAATTAGTACCATTTCCAAATATAACACCCCTCCCCCCCAAAAAAGCAACAGCAATCTGTCATCATCTGATCAATACACTTCCTAAAAATCTTTTTTTTTTCTTAAGGAAGAAAACAAAACAAACCCCCCTGAAAAACTCTGTACCAACTTTCATCATGAACCATGCTCTTAAAATGAGATTTTTTTCTCCCTGCTTCCTTTGAATACTGTCTCAAACCAAATGCATAATTGGTGGATAATAATGATATATAATTCTCTCTCTCTCACTCTCTCTCTCTCTCTCTCTCTCTCTCTCTCTCTCTTTCTCTCTCACACATACACACACACACACACACACACACACACACAATTTACCATGTAAGTGGGAAATAATCTCAAAGAGGAGGCACTAATTGAGATCAGGCCTCTTACAGAAAGTACTATTAGAGTTGAATGGTAAAAGAAACCAGAGAACCTAGGCAACAGAGATGAGCTGGGATAGAATTCCAGGCATGGGGGGAGTTGTTAACAAGACATGGAGATAAGAAATGGAGTGTTACATGTAATAAATAGGTCCGTATTAATTGAACAATAAGTTATGTAGAAAGGAGTAAAGTAGAAAACTGGAAAAGGAACAAGGACTTTAAAAGCTAAATAGAGAGCTTCATTTTGATCCTGGAGAGAACAGAAAACCATAGGAATTTATTAAGTAGGAAGGTATCTGGGTCAGATCTGTACTCTAGGAAAGATCAGTGGGAATTGGCAGAGAGATACTTAAAGCAGAAAGACTACATGGGATAAATAGAGCACTGTTTATATATATATATATATATATATATATGTATATATATATATATTAATGAAGGTTGAAAATGTGATTGTTTTGTTAAGTTACTATGGTAAATTCAAGAAAAAAAGATACAAAATTCTGAAATTATGTGGAATATCCAGAATTAATGGTAATTACTGCAACTCAAAAATCATTTTAGTTTTATATGAGATTTCTACTTATTTATTCTGAGAAAGTAACCACTCTAGAACATGAATCAATTTGCAAAGCATTTCTAAGCCTTAATCCTCATCAATTCTACAAGTGAATTTGCTACAACTAGCCAAATTTTAAACATGCTGTTACTTCCTTAAGCATATGATGTCAGATGCAGTTACAAATATTATAAAACCATTGTTAATCTTATATAAGCATACTCATTGTCTCCCATCCAACAAAAAGAGAGCTCTATAAGCAAAAGCAAAACCTCTTTACTATCTAATTCTGAGTTGTGCTTAACTTCTTCAACATTAGAGTTTTTGAAAATTATTATAGATCTTGAAAGCTGAGGAGCCATATCCCCAGAGGCAGAGTTGCCCACAAAATTCATAAATGTAGAAACATTTTAAGCTTAATAGATGTATGTGTATGAATAAGCATACATATTTTGCATGCTCATCTATATTGTATAAGTGAGCTAGTGTGGCAAAGTCATTAATTAGCAAGTTCATTTTTGAGCTAAGAAATTTGTTATCACTTATTCACTAGTGTCTCACTCTTCATGACCACATTCCAGGTTCTTCTGTGCTCCACTGTTTCCCAAGGTTGATTCATGTTCATGTTCATTGTTTCCATGACACTATTTATCCATCCCTTCCTTTTTAGTCCTCTTCTTTTTGCCTTCTATCTTTCCCAACATTAGAGTCTTTTCCAATGAATTCAGTCTTCTCATTATGTGGTCAAAGTATTTAAGCTTCTGTTTCAGCATCTGACCTTCCAGGCAGTGGTCTACTTTATTTTTTGAAATATTGACTGATTTGAATTGTGTTCAATTCTCTATCTCTGAGAGGGCTACCTGCTGAGAAAGTCACTTAAATTCTCAGCCTTAGATGAAGAGAGAATGGTATATGCTGTGTTGAAGGAGTTTCCTATTCTAGTAAGATAAGATATCCAGTTGTTATCCACACATATCAACACAGACACACATATATTAAGTATGTATGTAGGTAAGGTGCATGTATATTTATATGCTTCAGTCAATATATGTATATATATATATATATTTATATATTTTATTTACATATACATATTATATGTGTATATGTGTAAAAGCTATAATAGAGTACATGTGTGTATAGAGTATACACACAGAGAGACATGCACATATAATTTATATTTTGTTATCTAAGGGGAACTAATTTTGTTAAAATACACATTAAGAAATTTTATTTCATGATTTATTTTGATATGAGTCAAGTAGAGTAACATTGCCTACGTATATTGCTCAGTTTTCAATGATAAACACACCCAACATTCTTGTAACACAGACATGGCATATCACGGCTTGCCCTACCCTGCAGGGAAAGTCTTAGAACAAACTTTTTCTCCACTAAAACAGATTTTATATACAACACTAGTCTGGGAAGGTATGGGGAATAGGGGTAGAAGGGAAGGGAATAAAGAGAAAAAGGAGGATTAAACAACAAATTCATCTAATGCAATTCTCCAACTGGTTATGACTTAAGATTGCTTTATGAAAAAAAAATATACCAAATCTTAACTTACATCATTTCCATCTTCTATGACCATGTTCTTTGTGTCATAAACCCTTTTGGCAGTCTAGCAAATCTTATGGGCCTCTTCTTAGAATAATGTTTTTAAATCTTTGAAGAAAATGTCACAGTTCAGTGACAGATTGAAGAAAATTAAAAATGTACCCATTTTTCTGATGCAATTTCATGAATCTGCTTTCCTCTCCATCCCTACACCCCATCCTTTGGATCATAACAGTCTTTGGATCTCAGGTTAACTGTCTTCTTTTGTGAGAAGTTTACAGATAAACCAAACACACCATGCGATAAAACAAAAACTTTTTTGAGAGGTAAAATGCATTATCTATGTTCATACAACAACAATAGAAACCAAACGGACATATTTCAGTTATACTTATATTTAGTACAAAAAGAAGGACAGAAAGGAAAGGGGAAAGGAAAAGAAAGAGGAAAGGAAAAGGGAAAGGAAAGGGGAAAAGAAAGAGGAAAGGAAAGGGAAAGGCAAGCAGAAAGGAAAGGAAAAGGAAAAGCGGAAAGGAAAGTAGAAAGGAAAGGGGAAAGGAAAGAAGAAAGGAAAGGGAAAAGGAAAGCAGAAATGAAAGGGAAAAGAAAAGGAGAAAGGAAAGGGGAAAGGAAAGGAGAAAGGAAAGGGAAATGGAAAGCAGAAATGAAAAGGAGAGAAAAGGAGAAAGGAAAGGGGAAAGGAAAGGAAAAAGGAAAGGGGAAAGGAAAGGGGAAAGAAAGAGGAGTGAAGAGGAGAGGAAGGGAGGAGAGGGGAGAAGAGGTGAAGGGAGGAAAGGAAGAGGAGGAAGGGAAGGGGTTAGAGGGAGGGAAGGAGTGGAGAGGAGGGGAGATCTTTGTTAAAAGTCGATTATATGCCAAATGCTAAATGCATTACAAATATTGTCATTCTTGATCCTTATAAAAACTCAGGGAGGGAGGTGCTATTATTATCTAAAGCAAATCAAAGTTAAATGATTTGCCAAGTTCACCCAGCTAGTAAATATCTGAAGTTAGATATAATTCTGGTCTTCCTGACCCAGCACTTTATTCCATGTACTATCTAGTTGCCTCTTAGCAAATTGTTTGATTTTGCTGATCAACCAAGGATAAAAAATAGAAGAGACAATAATATTAAAAATTAACCAGTGGTAAGGAATAATAGAATGAGAATGCAAATTAAAATGAGAATGCCCTAGAAGGCTCAAAATGTCTAAATGGACTCTGACCCTGGCAAAGACCCATATCATGGAATCAGCAGTAGAAACTGAGTCCCCATTATGTACAATGAGAAGCATCATAGCAACTAAAGAGACAAAGTATCTCTTCCTTTGTATTATTTACTCCCAATGTGATGGTGTAAGCATGGTGTAAGAAACCTGGTATTTCTAGCTTTGCCATTTACTAAACTGTGTGACAATAACTTAACTGTCCTTTCCCCTTTCCTTTCCCCTGATAATATGACGATGCCATTACTTGCACAGTTTCTTGAGGATGCTTTATCAATTGTAAAGTACCCTATACACGAGATAATATCATCATCGTTATTATTTATATAATATCTGAAGGATTACGAAAAAAAAAACTTTGCAGATATTGTCTTATTTTATCTTCACAACTCTGGAGGTAGATGCTCTTATCATTCCCACTTTACAGATAATAATAATAGCATTTAGCATTGATATAGCACTTATGTTCCATACGGCTAGGCAGCACAGTATATAGAATATTGGGACTGGAGTCAGAAAGAATAGAGTTCAAATGTGACTTACCAGCTATGTGACTCTGGCCAAGTTACTTAACCCCTGCCTGCATAAAATTGGAGAAGCAAACTCACAACATACCTGACAGGTAAGTGCCATTATTAACTCCATTTCACAGATGAAAAAACTGAGGCAGACATGAATTAAGTGACTTGCCCAGGGTCATACATTTAGCATGTAAATGAGGCCAGATTTGAACTTTTTTCTCCCTAACTTCAAGTCCGACATTCCTTCACTATCTCACATTACATGATTTTATAACTCTGAAGTGTGTAGAAGATGTTTCTTTAGCATTAAATGTATGCCCCCAGGAAATCCTTATAGCAGTTCTCCATGGTCAAATTGATAGTTCCCCTAGGCTCTACTGTCATTAGTAGAAATTTCCAATGTGTTGCAATGTCATTATATCTTCTATTCTTTTGGACATGTCACTCAAGTACACCTATTGGATGCTTTACCCCAGACACCATCTGAAATGGCTCTCTTATTTATTTCATAGTCAACTAACCTTTTAAGTTAGGGCTTACTGAAGTAAGAACTACTATAAAAGAATCATCAGTGATGGTATATACATTCCCTGTCTGGCTGGTAAGAATTCAAAAAGCCATTTTATGAAAACTGCTACCATAACCCTCAATAGAAACTTGTGAAAGTTGTACCCAACTGATGATACTGATCACAATTATAGGAAGAACTTTTCTCTGTGGAGAAAAAAAGAGAATGGATGAAATACTAGGAACTCTTTCCCTAACCCCATGTTTTAGGTGGTCCTGCATTCTGCATTGACTCAAATACAGAGGAAAATTGTGAATTGACTCATTATGGTATAACTCATTTTGTGGAATAGCAAACATTGTGTTGTGACTTGGAAAAAGAGAGGATTCAATATTCAGCAGTCAGTGATTGCACAAATTACATGTATTGGAGTATGAGTGGTTGAGTAGGTTATTTTATTCCATACAGGTGTGAGCACAATGCAATCATAGGCATCATTGGCATTCACTGATATCAATTCAATGATTTTTCTGTAACTGAGAATTTCTAGGAAAGGTTGTTGATTATACTTTGCTAAATTGGGAAAATACAGAAGAACCTTGAAGTAAAATGTTTAGTTGTACAGTTTGAAATAGAGATAGTTGTGGAATTCAAAGCATTCACAGAATCATAGACTCCACCTGTTACAAAGGATTTTAGTAGCATCTATTCCTCAGCTTCTTAAACTGTGACAGTTCATGACCCTGTATGGAACTGAATGTGGGGATAGAGAAATTATGATTTATTATCAATAAATGCTGAATTTGTACACATATTTTATATACCCACCTATCTAGGGTCACATAAAAATTCCTTGGGCAAAAAGGGGTAGAGAGTGGTATAAGATTAAGAAACCCTGATCTGGTCCAATATTGACTGATTCTGATTCAATATTGGATTCAATTTTAAAATTATAATGTCTCTGATAAGTGGGTCACTCGGCTTGAACACTTCCAGAAATAATGAGTTTCTGAATGTGCATAGTGCCCTACTCCTTTTAGGGGCACTTTCCATATTTAGGAAAGTTTTTCCTTATGTTAAATCAAAATCTTTCCACATATAATTTTCAATGACCTTAATTTTCCTGTTTAGACAAATATGGAATAAATATAATCCCTTCTTTATTTTGAAGACCTTCAAATACTTGAACAGAAATACTTCATCTTCCCTAAGATTTTCTTTTTCAGGTTAAATATTTACAATTCCTTCACTTATACCTTTAGAAACCAAACCACTAATTCCTTAGTTAATAAGAAAATCCAATTCATTTTTATCTCATTCCTTGGAAATAAGAGGTTTTACTAACTCCTCAGTTTTGTCACACAGTATGGTTGTAGCAGAAAAGTGCTCCAAATTTGAAATCAAATAATGTACATTCAAATTCTGACAACTACTATTCACTATTAATTCAAACCTGAAGAGTTTCCTAAATCTCTTTAATTTCACATGTGTATAAAGAGAGAACAGATGACTAAAAGGGTTTCTTCTAGCCCTGGATCTAATCCCTGGCTTTGGCCTCATAAATTTCACCACCTGCCATTCCATTCCTAATAAATAAAAGTATTGATAATAGCATTAATATTAACCCATTTATTGAACAATGTCTATTCTACTAAATTTCAACAAGAAAATGTTTTTGTTTCCAAATAATTTAAAACAAAAGATTTGAAACCTTCCACAGAGTAAATGCTCATATAATTTCAGAGATTGGTCAATTTTCAAACATAATTAAGTAAAAGCCATTTGAAAGTGAATATTCATTTAGTAGAAGCTATCTTTGTCATGGCCCTTGCCTTTTCCGATAAATTATTTACACTTAAGGTATTTTATTCATCTAAATTTCTTATTTTCCCGCTCACTGATGCAGATGTATTGGATGCCTTGTGATGATTTTATGCAGAATATATGGAAATAATTATATACCCATACCGGCAAAATTGTGGTTTTATATGTTCTGGTGAGCTGTGGTTTGGGCTTAGGCTGCTGTCATTCATAATCTAGGAAGTGGTTACTTTTGTTTTTTAGTTTTAAGTTCAAAATAACAAAATCTATGACATTGCATTAACCTCTTTCCATTGATATTTAAAGCAAAAATGGAATAATTCTCCAGTAACTGAGTAAAGCTGCTTCACAGTGAACTTTGCAAATGTTTCAGGATTCTATTGAGTTCAGTATGACAGACTGAAGGTATTCATTGCACACACACACTACACAGATTGAAGGAAGCTGGCAAAGCACAGGTTTCCCCCTTTAATGAAACACAGAGGGAGAGAGAGAAAAATATGAATTTTAAATGGAACTCCAGGAAAATAAATCTCTGAAATTCCATTAAAACAGTCAAGTAATTCAAAATAATATTGAGGAACATAATTCTCTCTTGAAAACATTATTTTGTTGAAACATATGAATTTGTTTTTTAAAATGTTTATTTAAATACTATTAAATATATCTAGATAGATATATCTAGATATAGATAGATGATTGGATGGATGTTTGGATGGATGGATATAAGAAGAGAGGAGGGGAGAGTTAATTTTCCTATGCAGAGGCCACTCAAGGGCTTGCTCCCATAAATTTTGAGTTGCTCTGCTTCTAGCTTGAGTCGATTTGCCCCTTTTGGCAATCTATAACAACTCATTTTGGGGGACTCACCATATTAATGCTGAACTAATTTGTTGCAGGACATCCCCAATCAACTTAGACCACAGCTCAGAATTCCAGAGTCTATGAAATTTGTCATCTTCAGGCTTCCTGGCAACAAGGGCCACAAACATGAACCACCACTGGGGCTAAATGTCATGTCTAGCTCAATTCTTCACATCATCTTTAAATGAAATAATATATGTAAAGCATTTTGCATACCTTAAAGAAGCATACAACAGATTATTATTATTATTTTGTTATCATTATTCAGAAAAAGCAAAAATCTAATGCAATTAGAAGGAGGTTTCCCACCAAAATGACAATCAGTCAGAGTATCCTTCATTTCCATGTAGAGAACTCAACTATTCAATGGAAGTATATATTGTATGAGTACATACAGTGGAGCAAAAGAAAAGAATATTTAACTCGGTAATGGGGAAAAGCCACAAACAGGGTGTGTCATTCACAACATTCTAAAATTATGTGAAAAATAAAATACTAGCACATATAAATTATGATTACTATGAATTCACTAGAAGTGATGATGTCTTTTATTCCTTGGGAATAGAATTCACTAGAACTGATGACTAGTATTTATTGGGAATAGTTAATCAGAGTGCCAAAGATTATTAATTATGTACAAATTATTCTTAATAGAGCCAGCTAAGTGTGTTGGAAAGGTCACTAGATTTAAAATCAGAATATCTAGATGTGATTCCAGATTCACTTATTTATTCTCATGAACTAGTCAAATTCAGTGTTTTAGTCTCAATTTAATTTCCTTAGACTAGATGATCTCTGGTGTTTTACCCATCTACTCTCAATAATATATTCCTAATAAATCTATGTAATATTTGTTTTAAAAAATTCATTGTCTAGGCACACAATAAGTGCTCATTTCACCATCACCCCAGTCAATAATGAACAAACTAAGATAAAGAAAAATGCATCTTTCTTCTAGATGCCTTTAATATAAAATGGACTGCAATAAATAACCATGAAATTTATTTTTTTAAACAAGTGTGAGAAATTTGGCAAAGATTGAAAATTTGCTAAGGAAAAAATAAAAATTACTAAGAAGTGGGAAGGAAATGGTATAAGACTAAGAAATAATATCACTGAATATAAAGTGGCATCCAAGAAATACCATGTTCAGAGGATTTATATCCTGTCTGTCCTACAGAAAAAGTATATTTGGTAAGTTGGTGGCCTTCTTACTATACCCGTTCTTTATGTCTCTGCTTAGAGAATTTGATCTTACTTGTGTTTATTCTTCCTACTAAGGTTATTGTATTGTATCACTGAAGAGTTAGAGAAATATTTAGGATTAAAAAACAGAATAAAGTATATTTACAACATTACTGTAGTTCACAGATATGGATGTTGTTCTAAGAATTCTCTATTATCTTCTTCAAGTTAACCTTATACCAAAGTAACATTTTTTATCAAGCTCCACAGCCAGCAAAAAATCACAGCATTTATTGTTAACCACCTCTATCATTCTTTTCTTTGGCTCATATAAGCTACTTTTCTTGTTCTTGCACCTTTCTGACTACTCCTCTGCTTTCTTTCACTAGTACTATTTCTTTCTCCTGCTTAAATTGAGGCATCTGCCAAAGTTCTGTCCTTGGAAGCTCCTCTTTTTTGTTCATCCCATTTCCTCCCATATCTTGATCTATGATCACCTTCCATATGACTCACAAATCTATTCTTCTCTATCTTTTATCTATTCCAAAATCTATATATACATCTCTTCTGTATATATATATATATATATACATATATATATAAAACTAAAAATATTCACAAGTGTATATATATATATATACTGTATATATATATATATATACAGAAATGAAAGTGGCACAATCATTGAGCAAAACTGAGGACTAATTGATGGTTAGCCAATATGCTCTCTTTTTTAATTAACATCAAGAAATCTACTACTTTTACTCATACACTATTAAAAACAAAACAAAAAACAAAATAATACTAAGGCAAGGTCCTCAGTAGTTAGGGCGGACATTCAGTAGAAAAGTTATAGGCAAAAATCAGCAAAGATTGAATTTGATAAGGAGGCATGCATGAATATGATCTGTACCATTGTTCACATTAATGACTATCTTTCTTAGTGTCTAATTCATCCTTTACCCACTGCCAAAGTAATTTTTTGAATGTACAACTAATTTCTTTCACCCCACACTCTTGCTCAAGCTTTCTTTTCCTGACTTGGCTTCTACTTTTTCTTTTTCAAATTCTACATTTTAGTAATGAAGACTCACAACCATGTTCTATTCTAAATATGCTTCCTCTTCTGTCTCTAAGTCTTTGATCATATGGCCATACTTAGCAAATGAAAGTCAGGTACTTTATGCTGTCATCTAAGTCCAGATACAATCTGAGGCATTACCTGGATACAATTCTCCTCTGTATACTCTAAACTATAACCAAAAGGGAAGACTTGCCATTCCTATAAAATGGCTAGCTCTTTCCTACTTCTCTAGCTTTGTTTATACATTTTTGGAATGCCTTCCTTTCCCATTCTCCACTTATTGAAAGCATACTGACCTTTTAAACCCTCACTAAAATGTTATTTCTTCCATGAAATTTCTAATCTTTGGTAAGCAATGATCTACTCCAACTCCAGATGTCACCTTGCATTCTGTCTAAATTTCTCTTGTATTAGTTTCAATTATACTTATTTATATTTTTCATATTACCTTCTCATATCCCTTCCATATCATAGTTTTAAGTAACTCACTTTTTTTCCCCCAGCATTGAGCATAATGTCTTGTATGCAGTCAGGATTAAATAATTTTTATTGAAAGATTATATGACCTCTACTGAATCATTTTATTTAGATCTCTCTCTACATATAATATGCAATAGCAACTGTGTACAATAGTTTCTGTCTAGGAGCTGTAATACATGTATAATAAGCCTTAGGTCTTTGGAAAGAGAGAAAGAGATCCATTGATTAGATTGGTTAGTGTATTTTTATTGATTTTTGAGAAATGTTGCCTGTTCTGCAACATGATTTGCAGAAGAAAAAAAGAAAGGAAAAAAAAAAAAAAAACAGCATACTACCAGTGTAGCTAAATGGCACAGTGGATAGAGCACTAGGCCTGGAATCAGAGAAGCTCATGTTTCTGAATTCAAATATAACCTCAGACACTTACTAGCTGTGTGACCCCGGACAAGTTCATTAATCCCATTAGCCTCAATTTCCTCATCTTTAAAATGAGCTGGAGAAGGAAATGGTATACCCCTTCAGTATCTTTCCCAAGAAGACCCTAAATGGGATCATGAAGACTGAAACAACAAAAAATGACTCAGTAACCATATGAGAGGAACAATTAGGAAAAAAAATTAAAATTCATAGTCAAAGTTGAAGACAAGAAAAATGAACAAAAAGAGAAAATGGGGAAAGTTATAAACTCTACAAAACTTTTTTTTTTACAGAACTTCACAATATTTTCCACTTCATCTTTACTGCAACTGATAAATGTCCACTTTATTGTTTTCCTTTCATCATATTGTTAAACTAAAATTATTCATGTTAAAAGTAGATTATTGTGTTAAATATTTATTTTTTTGGGGAAAATATGTGGGAAAGCAGCTCTTAATTTATACCTATTTAACTTTATATCCTATCAATTTTTCAATTTCATATATTTTCCATCCAATTCAATAGGATTTTACTTTTAAATTTAAAGATCAACAATTCCAGGATATATTACTATAAACCCATTTTTTAAAGTTCTCATACTTGGTGTCTTATTGAGATAGCTTCAAAAAATAGACAATAATGACATGAGCAAGGCATAAAATGTAATGATTTGAAGTAACGAATACCTAAACCAAACCAAGTAAAAATCTCTTCATAAAGACTCAGCTTTGAGTAGTTACTTGGACATTCCACCACAATAGAAGCCAGAGGAAATGTTTCTTTTGTCAATGTGTATCCTTTTAAATGCTTTCCAATGGCAATACTATCTTAAAGGCAATTACAATTTTTCTTTCCATCTTTTCAAGTTTGTATAGTTTTGGGTGAAACTTCATATCAACTAAAACAAACACCTCCCCTTTTTCTTTTTTCTCCTTTTTCTCTACTTCCTCCTTCTTTCATTTTATTATTACTAGTCATTTGGAATAATTCAGAGTTCATTACTCATATTCAGAGTTCATTACTATTTTGAAATCTTTTGAAATTTGTTTGTTTGAAGATCAATGCCTATAGATTTGGATTGCTAAATAAGATGTAATACACAAATGTAAATGCAATATTACATTAGTATTGTGCCATAGTGAACAATGGATAATATAAATATAAGCATAAATATATAAGATACATATAAACTGACGCAAAATGAATTAGGAAGAACTAAGAAAATGATTTATACAACTACAATGATATAAATGAAGTCAACAACAAAAACAGTTAAAATGGAATTTTGTAAAACTATCATGACCACACTCTTGACTATGAGAAGATATGATAATGTAACTTCTGTGCAGAGGTAAGAAACATTAAGTATAGAAGATTATATATAATGTTAGGCTTTATTTATGTGTTCTTTAGTTCTGAGGAGCTACTTAACCACCCTCATTAAAAAAAAATAATTTTAGGTAATTGATCTTTGTAGACTCCTAGGAATTATGGGTTTCCTGTTGTGTGAGTGTGTGAGTCTGTGTGTGTGTGTGGGGAGGGTGATTAAGAGACTGAATGACCATGGAATTTACAAGAAAGGAATAAATGCTGCCATAGTCAATCAAAAGTAAGGTATACTGCTATGCTACACTAACCACAAGTGTGAATAACTATGTCTTCCTTTGTTTGATGAACCCTTTATAGACACTAGACAGAGCTTGGACAGAATTTGCCTTGCTGTATATACCACAAGCTACTATTGGGACCTGGTGAAATTATTCCCTCTCCATTCACCTCCCTGTTCACAGTACTCTATCTTTACCCCACTCCCAATTCTATATCCACCTAACAAACCATTATTATGTATTTTTGAAGATGTTTCTGTTCTCTTAAGTCACATTTATTTGTTATTAGTACTTGTAATAGGATTTGTCTCCAGATAAATATCAGCTAATTTTTATTGCATTCTAAATATTTGTTGTAGAGGGTGTGGTGAGGAGGGAGTGCAGTGACTAATAGGAATGTACTAAAGAGCAAAAGCAATGTCTGTTCAGGGAAAGAAATTATGTCTTCCCTGAGCTGAAAGAATTGAGATTTACTGGCTTTATTTATTATTAAGGGGAAAGAATAACATGACTTATCAGTCATTATTATGAGCTGTTATTAGGGGTTAGACTGGGGGAGAAGAGGGTCTTCTTGAGAATGGGAGGAGAAATGAACTTATTGGAAAATGTGTAAAATTATATATTATATATAGATATAGATATAATATTAAATTTTTGAATTTTAAAAGTATTTGACTACTTATTCATTGTGAAATGGTTCATATGGTTTTTAGACTCATGTACTTTATTATTAGCACAGAAACCTTAAGTAAAAGTTATATATCAGAACTTTCATTTAATTTAGAAGAAAAATTGTGGTTCAAAGAAATATATTTATCATGTGAAAATGTGAAGGCATATACTGCTGAAGAATGATATGCTCATAATTTTCAAAATAGTATCATTTCTATTAATCTATGACTATCCTCTTTTTTTTTTCTCTGAGTATTACTAATGTGGCTAAGAAACAACTACAAGACAGCCAAGACGGAAGCAGGGGGATGGAGAGAGAAGAAATGACATAAGTTTAAAAGAAAGTAAAGAATGAGAATGTAATGGGATACAAAAAAGAAAAAAAAAATAAAGTAGCACATTTGCTGCAACATCGGAAATGGAAAATGCCATAAATATCATGCCATATGTTCCCTAACTTGAGTTAATCCCAGTTGCTTCAACTGGAAAACTCTGAAGGAGAAATGTCAACAAAGACACAAACAATCCTCATTACTGGTTACTGGGTCATTTCTGACAATACTTAGTTTAGTCATTCAAATATCCAGGGATATTTAAGGATTATGACACATTACTCCTTTTTCTTGTAACCTCAGACATAAATTTGGTCTTAACCAATATTACATGAAAAAATTTTACGGGAAGCCCATAAGCAAAACAACATGAAGAGAAGATGCAAGAAATATGTGAAAATATGTCCCAGAAAGGGATAGCACAAAACATGGTTTAGATGCTAAAAACTGAAATATGAGAAAAATGTATTTTAAAAAAAATAAAGGCTTGATCATTCAAATTAGATTCAAGTTAGAAGACAAGATGAACTTTTGAAAAAAACTGCAATGAAAATCAATATATCATTTACTGATCATAATTTAGCTAAATATTTTGAGAACAATTTAATATAGATATAATAAAAATCTATGGTTGCTATTTCTACAACATATAACATTCTTATATCGAATATTTTATGCATGAAGATATGGCAGGAAAGGTTAGGTTATTTGGCCAAAGTAATGGAATAAAATGGAATAAAAATAAAATGATATAAAAAGTAAATGGAAAAAAGCTAGTAGAAACTAAGACATAGAGTTTATTGCCTCTCCTCCACTCCCCTCCACATTATACTATACTGAAGAGAAATGGGAAAATATATATTAACACAGAAATTATTTTTTTCAGTGGGGAAAAAATCAATCTAAGATTAATTATTTCAAAAGATATGTACATACATATATATGTGTGTGTGTGTATATACATATGTATACACACACAAACATACACATACACACATATTCCTAAATGAAATGATTGATTATTGCCAAACTAAAATTCAGCTTGCATCTCCTTCTAAAAATAATGAACAATGAAGTAAACCTCATATGTAAAGGGCACTATCACAAAATGTTCAGCATCTGAAACAAAGTTAATGTAACCTTTTTATAAGTCAATAGAATTACTGAGTGGGTATGGTATGTTATAGTATGCCAGATGACAGATGATACACAGAAAATAGCAAGCTAAACCAAAGAAGTCATGATTAGCCTGCAAACCATTTTTCCCCAGGAACAATCTTAATGGAGAAACAAAACAAAACAAAAAATCCATTAGAGAATTAGAGCAACAATGGAATGAGAAGCAATCCAATTGTGCAATAGAAGTACTTAAATTTTCTATTTACAATGGTCAAAATTAAAATAGTTCCCCCAAAAGATCTAAATTCTGACATTTATTAATAAGACGTAATTGTATAAATTTTCAGTTGGCACATAAATATAGAGTAGACAGAACACTAAGCAGTGGAAAGCCTGGAAGGGAAATTCTTCTACAATTAAAAATATGGGATACTTGGACAACTTTGGTAGTTGTTTTTATTTCTTTTATCAGTGAGAGGATTAAAACACCTTCAAATCATCACTCATCAAATTCCAGATTGAAAAGAAAATATTTGTGTCAGAATACTGCTCAGGATTGCTTCTGAAGCGTCTCTCCCAAAAAATGTGTCATCTCCTTTAATACCTCTACTTTCAGGTATTGGAAAGTCAAGTTTTGGCATGAATCATGTCTCTCTTTAACAATTCAATGGATTTCACATACTCTTTCCCCCTCCCTCATAAACTCCTAATTACATTTTCCATGATTTCATCTGGGTTTTACCAAGTAGAAAACATATTTCTGACAATGTATCAGGGATTTTTTAAATGTGATTCCAGCTCCCTATTTTTGTGTTTATTAGCTGTTATAAAAAAAATGGCTCAGTCTCATCAACAATTAACAAACAGCATCTTTTTTAAAGATTTGAGGACAACCAGAATTCCTTTTGATTTGATGTGACTTCTTTGTATTCTAAGATGACCACAGCCACACGAGCCTCAATTGTCTTGCACACATACATAAAAAAGATATTAGCATAAATTTTCAGCTCCCCTAACCAGACCTAATTTATTAGTATTCGGAGTAACTTTCAAGGTAAGGAGATGGCATTTCCTAATTCATCTTTTGAATAGTTATGGGCCACATTAACAAGAAAGGGAAGGTGCAATACAGTTGTTTCCATTATGGTTCATATCCATTTGCTCTTAAACAATAGAAAGGCTTCCATTAACGATAGTGAATGGCATAAACAAAGACCTGATACTGGACCCTCAGCCACAGCACAGTATAGTTTCAGGGCCAAGAATTACTCTTCTCCTTACTTCAGTGCTTGCAGTAGTATATAGCAAGCTACAAAAAAACAACTGTAGTAACTGACCCCACATGATAAGATTATGGTCCTTATAGGGAGCTTTCTTCATGAACTTACTTTTCTCAAATACATGCTGGGACCCAATACTTTGGGGGTTTTATATTAAGATTGCTTTTCAGATAATATTTTGATATTTCAATATGTTTTAATAACAGTTCACTAATTTCATTTGTAATTCTAAATATTTCATTTTTTTGCATTTAAAAACATTATTTTAATAAGGCTTTATCAGACTACAAAAGGCTGCACAGCACTAAAAAAAGATTTAGACTAATATTTTATATCTTATATTTGCAAATTCTATAGAGAAAGAATTCACTAGTATATTTTTCTGCTTCACTATTTAGACTTGCTTTTTAGTTTTATTTTCATATTTCCTCCATGTAATTTCAGTCCTTCACAGTCCAATTTGGAAAAGTTCTTTGAAGTTGAATAAGCTGCTCATAATTGGGCATGAAGCTGTCAACAATTTAGGCAGCAATGTTTCGATGCCTTTGAAAATTAGTCTGACAAGTGAAATACTGGGATTACCTATTAGATGTTTCTCAAAATTTTGGCTGCTTAATTCATAATGAAATTTTTAAGCATGCATTTTTCTCTTATACTGAATACTTCTGGGCAAAAGACCACATTTTTATGTCTTGCTCATGGATCCACAGTCTATAAGCATGAGAAGCTAAGTCTCTCCTATTTCCAGATTCAACATCTTTCTATTATATTATGCTATACTGCTTCACTGATATAAGTGTAAATGAAAACTGGATTATTCTTTCTTAGAGACAGGTACTATAGATGTGAGTTGATTGGCCAAGGAGATTCTTAAAGGAGGATACTCCCTCTATTAAGGCAGGTGTACCAATTCATCTTCTCAATACCTTAAGAATCTTAGATACTTGCCTAGGACAACAGAAGTTGAAAAAGAACCCTAGAAGCTGCACATTGATTTAGAAAGCCACAGATTAGCATTTTATTGCTAACTTTCAGTTTTATCTCAGCTACATTTCTTGAGGTATCAAGTTGTAACAGTATGTTATAATGCTTAGTAATATTTTTCAATGCAGGATTACAAACTGTTTCATAGTAGTAGTTGGATGTCTTAGTTTAAAGTATTTTGATAATAATAATAACAATAATGTACACGTGCCATTTTCAAAGTATAAAGAAAAATAATTACATTTTAGGAAAATCATTCAAAACATGTTTTAATTTGTTAAATATAATTCAGAAGTCTCTGTGGGACATTACAACATGCACCTGAGTTCAAATTCTGCCTCATCCATTTATTAGCTGTAAGACCCTAAGCAAATCACTTAATCTCTCAGCCTCAGTTTCTACAACAGTAAAATGAGGATAATAATGAACCTTACCTATCAGTGTCTTTATGAGGATCAAATGGAGTAGTATCTGTAACAAGTACCTAGCAGAATTCCAGGCAACAATTTTTGTTCCCTTCTCCCTTTCCTCATCAATTACCACAGCATGGAAAAGAATGGGAGTACCAACTTATAGAAGGATGAAAATGACAGAGTGATAAACATATACTTTATTTACAAAATTATTTGTGCATCAGAAATCCTTGGTAGAAATTCAGGAGGAAGGATGAGGATGCTTTAGTTCTGCATTTATTTGATCTTAAACCACACCCTTTTCACTAGTGAAGAGTTAAGGGAAAAGGAATGATAATTTGGAGAAAGGGGCCTGGCCTTTATTACCTAAGGGTCGGATGCTAAGCCAAGTGTTCTGATTTACTATTGTTGTCCAAAAAAAGAAAAATAGAGTTAATTTCTTCATCAAATCCAAACAATTTTAAAGCTTCAGGTTCATTAAAATTGATTATAATGAGGAATAAGTACGCTATGCTAAATGTTTATTTAAGTAGTACTTTAAAGTTTGCAAATCTCTTTTTGAATATGATCTTAATTTGCAAAGACCTATGAGATGAATGCTATTATTTATAATCTTGATTTTACCAGCAAAAAAAAAAAAATAAAATAAGTTTCAGTGAGTTTAAGAGACCTTGCCAGCATCTCAACTCTAGTTTCATTTGAACTTTGAATTTGACCTTAGGCCATCCTGACTCCAAGTCATGATCAATCACATGATCAATCATCAAGACCTGATATCAACAAGGGATGTGAACTGCCTTTCTACATATATGCCCTCTTAATATGTATGCTTCAATATATGTTCTCTAGGTGGCTCCAATCTTCCCATTGATACTATGTGTATATATGGGAAGTAAACCACTAAACTATAAAATAGTTTGTTGCCAGTTTTGCTATTATGAAATTGTGTTAATTATTTTGAGATTAAATTAACCATTTCAACATATAACCAGCAAAATTAAACATATCAGTGGGCTTGGGAACTTTAATATTTAGAGAAGGAAACTGTAGCAATTACCTTGAATCTGTATTAGACATTCTGGGTTCTCAATATATGAGTATTGCTACATCAGTTTGGAAGAAAGGGGAATAGTAAGTATACTTATGACTGTGATAGCTTGGCACACAATACTGCCACTCCTTTCTGTCCTATGTGGGCATTCTGACACAGCCAAACTGGTCTACTGACAATGCCCAAAGCACAACTTGTGTTTTTCTGTCTCTGCTCAGATCACTCCCTCTGAATAAATTTTTTTTGTTGTATTGTTGTTGTTGTTCAGTTGCTTCAGTCATGTTTGATGCTTTATGATATCATTTAATGTTTTCTTGGCAAAGATAATAGTTTGTAAATTCCTTCTCCAGTTCATTTTACAAATGAGGAAACTGAGGCAAATAGGTTTAAATGACTTGCCCAATATTACACAACTATTAAGTTGTGTAAAGACAGATTTGAAATCAGGAAGATAAATTTTCCTGACTCAAAGTCCAGCACTTTATACACTGTATTACCTAGCTGTCCCAAACTTCAGGTCCAGCACTCTATCCACTGATCTGCTTAGCTGTCTCTTGCAAGGTTGAGGGGATTACCAAAAAAATCCTTTACCTCTCAAACTTTTTTGCATTTTTACTAACAAACCAAAATGCCATATCTTTCATGGGATCTTCCCTGCCTTTCCCTTCCAAAATAACCTCCCCATCTCCTGAAATATCAGTTATGTTAATGATACAATCATTATGCAACATGATATAATCATAAACTGCCTAGAATCAGTTGTTCTATGACAGATCATTTACTCTGAATATGTGAATACCACCTAGCTGCCCTTCCTCTCCTTTTTTTTTTTTTAAGCAGATATACCTTTTATTTGACTCACACAGACAAATTTTACACTTCCAAGTTTTTAATCCACTAAGGCTTTAAAAATAAGGGAAGGAAAGAGTTGTGAATTAGGTACTGTTATTACCATCACTTAGGCAGCCTCACAGTCCCTGCTCCCATAGAGATGATCATTTTGGTGGTGCAGCCAATCAATCTCTAGTTCTATTTCAGATCAGAAGTTTTAAACTTAAGTCTGAATATCAAAATATTGCCTCACTGAATATCTGTTGTGTTCTCTGAATCTTGTAATTAAATGCTTTGATTAAGATGTTCACTTTATCAAAAAATAGTAAAAAAGTAAAAATAAAAATATCAATTTCTTAAACTTGTAATAGAAGTGTTATATTCATCAAACCTATATATCAAAGCACTAATCTATGGAGATCATAAAAGAGGGAAAAAGACCCATATGTGCAAAAAATGTTTAGATCAGCTCTTTTTGTAATGGCAAGGAACTGGAAATTGATTGAAGGTCTAAGAATTAGGGAATGGCTGAATAAGTTATGGTTTACGAAGGTAATAGAATATTATTGTTCTTTAATAAATGATAAGCAGGCTGATTTCAGAAAAACCTGGAAAGATTTACATGAACTGATGCTGATTGAAGTGAACAGAACCAAGAGAACATTTTACACAGTAAAAAAATTATGTGGTGATTAATTGTAAAGAAATGGCTTCTCAATAACATGATGATTCAAGACAATTTCAAAAGGCTTGTGATGGAAAATGGCCTATGCATCCAGAGAAAGAACTATGAACACTAAATGTGAATCAAAGCATAATATTTTTACCTTTCATATGTGAGATAGTTGTCTTACGATTTTTTTTTCCTTTTTGCTCTGATTTTGCTTGTACAACTTGACAAATATGGAAATATGTTTAAATGGTGGAAAAGTACTATTTTGTGGAAATACTTCTTTTGGAAATTAATAGTAATCAATTAACATTTATTAAGAGGTAATGTGAAGTCCACTACTATATAAACTATTTAGATAAATAGGCAAAGAAAAGTATTTCCAGTGCAAATATATTACTAATGTTTAAATTAGAAAGAGCAGAAACAGAGAAATAAGACTACAGAGTAATATCCTTAATGAATATTGATGAAAATATTAAATAAAATGCTAGCAAGGATAATACAGCAAAATCACAAAGATATTACATTACAGCATGGTAGGATTTATATCAGGAATACAGAACTAGTTCAATATTAGAAAATTGACCTTTTCAATAATAAGACCAACAAATATCATATAACTGTCTTAACAGATGTAAATAAAAAGCTTGTTTTTTTAAAAATAAAATATAATGTTCATTTATGTTAAAAACAATAGAAAACATAAGAATTAATGATGCAGTTCCTAAAGTGATAAGTATCTATGTAAAATAATCAGCAATCATCTCTAATAGGAATAAGTTAGAACTTTCTCTAATGTGATCAGGGTGAAGTAACAATATCATTATCACCACTGTTATTTAATATTGTGATAGAAATGCTAGCTATAGCATTAAGAGAAAAACAGAAACTGAAGGAATTTGAATAATTAATGAGGAAACAAAATTATTGCTCTTTGTATATGACATAATGGTATACTCAGAGAATCCTAGAGAATTAATTTAAGAATTAGGAAATAATTGACAACCTCATCAAAGTTGCAGGATGTAAAATATACCCACATGTATCATCAGCATATTTACACATTAGCAACAAAGTCAAGAGCAAGAAAGAAAATTTCATTTAAAACAATTGTAAACAATATAAAATACTTTGGAGACTACCTCACAAAAGTATATGAACATAATTATAAAATACTTCACATAAAGTTAGATCTAAACAGCTGGAAAAACATCAATTGCTCATGGGTAGGTCAAGTCAATATAATAAAAATGATGATCCTATCTAAATTAATTTACCTATTCAGTGTCATATGAATCATATTACCAAAAGTTTTGATAGAGCAAGAAAAAAATCATAAAATGTATTTGAAAGATTATAATATCAAGAAAATCAAAAGAATAATTGAAAAAAAAAGGTGAAGAAAGGTGGTTAATAGTACTAAACTATATTATAAAGATGTAATAATCAAAACAGTCTGCCCAAAGGATTCATGAAACTGTGCATACCCTTTGATTCAGCAACACCTAAGTCTGTATCCCGAAGAGCTCAAACAAAAAGAAAAAAAAAAACTTATAGGTACAAAAATATTTAGAATAATTATTTTTGTGTTGGCAAAGAATTAGAAATTGAGAGGATACCAAGGATTGTGATGAATACTGTTGTGCAATAAGAAATGATAATCAGGATGGTTTCAGAAAAATCTGAGAAGACTTAACATTAACTGATGCAAAGTTAGATAAGCAGAATTAGTAGAAAATTGTGTATAGTGACATCAATATAGTACAGTGATCAGCCGTGAATGTCTTGGCTATTATCAGCAATATAATGATTCAAAATAATTCTGAAGGACTCATGATGAAAAATGCTATCTACCTCCAGTAAAACAATTAATGAAATCTGACTACAATTGAAGCAGTTTTTTAAAACTTCATTTTTCTGGGTATTTGTCCTTTTTTTTTTCTTTTGTTACATTACTAATATGGAAATGTTTTGTATTTATGCATGTTTATTATACATATTATATTATACTTATTTACACATATATAACATATTTTGGCTTCTCAAAGAAGAAGAAGAGGAAGGAAGGAGATAGAGAATTTGGAACTCAAAACTAGGGAAAAAAATCCTGAATGCTAAAAAAAATTTTCCCAAGTAGTTGAGAAAAAAAATATTGGTGAATGCACGAAATTAAGAACTTTGGCATTAATATTGATTTCCACAAGACTGATATAATATTACTTCCAACTTGGCGACTTTTCTTTTGCCCTTGGAACTAATGACAGACAGATACCTCATTTTAAAATAATTCAGATTTTCTTAACCTCAAGAAGCCAATCTTGCTCCCTGTAAAGATGTTTTAACATGATATTGACTGACAAATAGCACACTAACATATGTCAAAAGAGGGGGAAAATATGATGCCCCCAACCTCAATGTTCCCTGAGCTGCTTTGTTCTCTATACCCTGCATAATTAATAACTACTTGGGGAATCAGTCATGCATTCTTTACTGGCACCTCCGGCATCAAATGTCCTGATGGTCCAGTCCCAGAACTAACAACAGGACATGCTACACAGAACAATCTCTGTCAATCTCTGACTTAAGCCTTTCCATCCAAATAACATAAATTATGGTGAACAGAATTCCTATAGTTTTATAATACTAATAATGAAAATGATAATGCCGCTATAACTACTATTAAGATTGTAATAGAAATGCTAGCTATAGCAATAAGAGAAAAAAGAAATGAAAGAAATTTGAATAGACAATGAGGAAACCAAATTATTGCTCTTTCTATATGATACAATGATACACTTAGAGAGTCCTAGAAAATTAATTTAAAAACTAGTTGAAATAATTGAAAACCTCATCAAAATGACAGGATATAAATTATATTCACATACATAATCATCTCTATACATTATTGTTTTTTAATTGCATTTTAATTCATAAAACCAAAATATGCTTCCAAAAAATAAGATTAGGAAATAAAAATGAATTAAAAAAACATTCAGGATCTTAATGTTTCCTATTTTATAATTGAAAGTAGAAAAAAAAAAAAACACCTAAGAAATCATCATCTTAAAAATCAAGCAAAATCTTAAAGAGTAAAATTTGAAAATTCTTAAAAGAAAATGTTATTTTCAATTAAGATATAAGGTTATTTCCTTTAGATTTCTGATCTGTTCCATATCCTGATAAAAGAGATATAGGAGTCTTAGATGTGCATTCTATTTCTTATTGTTATTGGACTTATGATTCTACTTTTTAAACTAAAATAAATTAATACATTCATTAATGTAGATAGGAAGAAAATATCCAAAAGTCATGTACATATTCTAAAAAAAATTAATATTCTTTTAAACTATAACTTTCAACATTTTTGAAGTAAATTGTATAATTGCGGGTAACTACATTAAAATACAAAATTTTAAAATATTATCACTTACCAGAAATAGTCAATATCAATCAATATAATTAGGTAAATATTAAAGAGTAAAATATGCTAAAAATACTAAAAATCAAGTTTTGATATTGAAGAAAAAAAGGGTTAGAATTAACTAAGCATCTTTAAAACTATGAAATATTTTTCTCTTAAAAATCTACTGTCTATTTCTATTTATAATTGCTTAAAAATAAATTAAATATATTTAATGTTATCTTCCAATAGTGTTCAGTGCAAGATCAATCATGCTTCTTTCCACAACTTTTAAATATGTTTTACATAACAACTTCAAAAATGTTACTTAGGCTACAGTGAAACATTTATAATCTATTATAGATTCCCCCCCAGAATTAAACAGAAATGTTGTATCCTGTGTCCTCGCTGTGTGTGGGCTCCAAACAGAAACAAGCTTGAACTGCTTTATTTCAGGTTTGCTTCACATCTCCCCAAACAATCTCTCACTGCTAATCTACCAGACTTTTTTTCTTTTAGAGTATGAAAGGAAGAAAAAATCAAAGGCATTAACTTTTCAGGAAAAAATCATAACACTAAGACAGATAGATTTAATATAAATTTTTATTATTTATAATTACTAAAGAGATTAAACAAAATGGAAATTTCATTTTAGCACATCTTTGCTTGAAATAAAACTAAAATTTTTATTTTATGTATCCAAAATTGTGGTTTTCATAGATAAAACACAAATAACACAACTTATATAACTTTTGTAGAGTTGGCTTAATAGTGCCAAGCAATCCATAAAATAATGAAATGTAAATAAACGACTTTATTTAAATGCCTCCCCACCCCCCACCTCAGAACCATAGGAATAAGAAAAATCAGTACATTTGGAATAGCAATTTAGGAAGTCTTCTATGGCATAACTGTGACCAAAAAAGCTGGAAGGAATCCATAGATTAATAATTTAACAGTCCCTTAAAATAAGAGGGTAATAATATACATATATTTTGTGAATTTTTAAAATTTTGAAATACTTTTTAAGTTAGCGTTGATTTTGTTTCTTGTAGGATGAACTTTTATATTTTTTCATTGTTTCTCTAACCTTAGTATAGTGTCTTGAATTTAATATTAATAAAAATTTTGATGATGATTATAGGTACCATTTATTTGGCATTTTTCAATTATGTGAAAAAGTAGTTTTCACATTTTTCTAAAAAGATTTTGAGTACCAACTATAATGTTCTTGGTTTTCCTCCCTCTTCCTTATTCCATATCCCAAGAAGGCAAGCTATCAGATAAAGGTTATACGTGTACAAACAAGGGAATATATTTCAACATTAGTCATGTCATGAGAGAACAAACAGAATAAAAGGGGAAAGTCACAAAAAAAACATTAAAAGAATATGCTTCAAGCTGTATATGGATTCTGAATACAATTATTCAGAATCCAAATATCTTTCTCTTGATGTGGATAGCATTTTCTATCATGAGTTTTCTTTTTTGCTGATTTTTTAAAGTTGATATCTGATCTTTGGATACAGGTGTCACTGTCCCAAGCTTCTCTTGTAGGACCTTCTTCTTGTATGAACTTAGAGAACCTATGCTCATGAGGAATCAGAGTAGGGCTTTAGATAAAGGCCTCAAATTTACACTTCATAGTAATATTGTAAAAAGCTACTAAATGCATTTTTGTGCATTATTCAGAGTGTGGCACATAAGTCCATTCAAAGACCATACCTCTAACATCTCCACACTATAAAACTGTTGCCCTTATATCTTTCATGAAAAGGAAAGGATTCATTATTCAAACTTCAGAGAAGATTTGAAATGGATAAAACTTTTGCCTTAGGCCACTGTATATTCTCCTATACCTGATGTGGACTTGATTTACACATTAGTGAAATGCAAAAATTATGTCTGGAGGGTAAAATGTGGCAAAAAGAAATGTGGTGATTTTTCAAAGGTTACTGATGACATAGAGATATAGTTCTTTGTAATTTATGCTCACTCTTTAAATGCTGCCTTTTTGAAAGAATAAAGAACATATTGTGTACTTCTGTGAAAATGCAGTTATAGCAAAACAAAACAAAACAAAAACCCTATGGCCCGGAATTTCAAGTTACTGGGTCTGTACTTTGGATGCATCACTAAGTTAGCTGTATGACTTTGGACAATTCAGGTAAGCTGAGTATCTTCCCACAAAAAGAAGGACATGAACTAGATAATAATCTTTGATGTACTTTTCAGTTTCAATATTCAAGAAGTAAAGGATAAATAAACATTTGGACCATTAATCCAATGGTCCAAATTAGATTTGAACCATTATTAAAATATATGTGAAGGTATTGAGGTGATAGGTGCATTAAGAAAAAGAACTTGTTACAAATAAAAGCCACACTGTCAGCAGGGATCAGCAGTATCTTAAGGCCATCAAAGAAATTAATTTAAAATAGGTTTAAATGTGAGCTGAATGCATTTTTCTAAAAGACAATTTATTAAATGTAAAAATCACTCAGTCATTTTTGATCATGGAATTTAGGGGCTCTTCAAGCTTATTATAAATTTCAATACATCCTTGTTTCTAAGAAGGCCCTTCTCAGGATGTCAGTGCTATTCTAAAAAGCTAATTCCTACAATGGAATGTCAACCCAGATTCTTACTCATTTTATTCAAGGAATCACCAAAAGATAAAATTTTACATGGATGTCCCTTATTTCTCTATTACTTCAATCAACCTGTGATCTTAACAGATGTGGATATTCTTACCATCAGACACTTACAAGTTGTATGAGCATGGACTGTGGACAAGTCACTTAACTCCATTTGCCTCAATTTCCTTATTTATAAAATGAGCTGGAAAAAGAATGGTAAACCAGCCCAGTATCTTTGCCAAGAAAATTCCAAATGGAGTCATGAAGAGTTGAATGTCCCTGCAAAACAACAACAATAATTTCTGACTCCGAAACCAATGTTCTTCCCATTGTACTACTCAGGCTGGAAAATGACTTGACTCTCATGGATGGAATAACAGAATTCCATATATGTAATCTGGTCTGCTCTATTCCTACTATTTAACTGTAGTCCAACAACTTGTCACTTTGTAATACATGTTCCAGATATATACATTAATAAAGCAAATCATGAACTGACCTTTAACTGAGTGTCTTAGCTAAACAATAAGCCCTAATTAATACCAATTTAGTATTATATAGACAGATAATTTAAAAATTGCCAACCTTCTTTCGCTAAAATTCTATCCCTTATCTCAAATATATACCACTTTTATTCTATAAATAGGAGTAAACAAATTTTAGTTATGAAATCCAGCAGGATTTCATTAAAATTTATCAATAGATTTTTAAAATGTGCCACACTCTGAATAATGCACAAAAATGCATTTAGTAGCTTTTTACAATATTACTATGAAGTGTAAATTTGAGGCCTTTATCTAAAGCCCTACTCTGATTCCTCATGAGCATAGGTTCTCTAAGATACAAGAAGAAGGTCCTACAAGAGAAAAAGTCCTAAAATGTAGTATCATCAAAAGACTAAGTGCCTTCCATCAAAAAACCAACAAACAATAAGGTCAGAGGGGCTTATCATCAGAAAATGGGCCACAATGTTGTTCATTTCCTTTCTTCCTCATCTCTCATTACCAGCACATAGTTATGGAGTTACAGTAGTAGATGAAATCTAATGTGGTAGATGAAATGTGCTTACTGATGAAGTCACTGATCCTCAAGAGAAACAGGCAAGTTTGAGATTCATTTTTAGGCATAACAGACCTGTCTGAAACTTTACTGGTCAATGATTTGATCCATGTGGATACCCCCAATTAAAAACATAACTTTTTCATTATTTAATGGATGGATTCGTAGAATTTATGGAGTCAAAAATTTTTATCCTCCTGCAGCTAACCCAGTAATGAGCGTCTTAAAATGTTGCTGAGTCAGTGTTTGATGCCAAGCAATACTGGCTCTCTACTCATACTTTTCTACCTGTTAGAAGTTTTTCTCTATTGATGTAAGAAAATGTTTTCATTAAATCTGAAAGGGATCATGGCATGTAGTGAAGAGAGGTAAAGGCATCAGTGCCAGAAAGCTCTCCACTCCAGTTCTACACTTAACAAACCAGCTCTACCCTTAACAAATACTGTGTTACTAGGTTGAAGTTACACATTTTCCCAGTGCCTGAGGTAATTTTCTGTATCTATAAATAACAGATGAATTTCTACTTTAGTGGAGGGAATCCTGCATGGAAAGTTTTCTACATTAATTAAATAAAAAAATCAAAACTCCACTTTCACCTTCTGCAAAAATAATCATTCAGCCTACCCTATGAAGTACTTGGCCATTTTTTATTGTGGCTGAATTCTTAGCCAGCAGCTAAAATTCATCCACTTGGCCATCATCTAAAACTCATCACAGAACAAATATTCATAATCAATGCATGAGTTTACATAAGTTTTAAACATGATGATAATAAGTAGGATGGATTAAAAATTCCAGCTGAGAAATACCCAATTACCATGAACGCTATTCTTCATTAAACTGTATTGCATAAAACAATTCCAAAGATTTCAAAAATAGAAGAAAGATAGTCACTGGATCGATGATGGTATTGGCATAAGGAATTACTTAAAGTGAGGAAACTTCCTCTATTAATGCTAGTTGGCAACCTTCTCTGCAACATATAAGTCTAGAGAATTCCCTAGGGCAGATAAGTTTGTCAAATTCCAATAGCAACAAGGGTCAACTAATCCATATGGAAGGATCCTGTAGGTTACACATTAACTTGTTTTTAAAATGTGATGTTATCCAGGCTTTGTTTATTTGTTTGTTTATTCATTTTTGTTAAATATTTACCCACTACTTTTTAATCTGGTTTGGGTTTATACCAAATGGCAAACCAAGATAAAGTAACTTGCTCTGGGTCACTCACATGCAGTATCTATTTTCTCAGTACTTGAATTTGAGTCTTTCCATTTTTTAAACTAGCTCTCAATTCATTCTTGGAACAATAAAGAACAAAAAGTGCTGAAACACAAACACACACTCATGCACGCACATACACATACATCCCCTTAAAATGGCCACAAGCCTGAAATTAATTCAAATCACTTGTTTGGAGATTTTAGACTTTTAAGATGTAGCTGGATTTAAGTGAGCTGGGACAATTACCCATTTTGTAAATCAACCAAATCAAATGTCTTCTCTTAGTTTTACTCCCACTACTCCCAATACCTAATCCAAGTTGCTGCTGTAGCAAAATAATCTGTAGATTGTATAGTACACAAGGATTATAAAGTAGTTGTGGTGAAATGGACACAGAGCAGTGAATTTGAAGTCAGAAGACCTGGACTGCAATTCTGCTTCAGCCTTTAGCTACTCCCTAAGCTTTGGCAAGTTGGTCATCATTCCACCCTTGGAAAGATATAATATATATCATATAGATATATATATATATATATCATATCATATATATCATAAAGATATAATAATATCAGCATTAACCCACCCCACAAGATCAGAGTGAAAAAAGTGTTTCATAAAATTGTTGTTGTTGTTCTTTGTCCTTTGTTCTCAAAAAGCACCATGATCAGGAAGAGGATGCCATGACATGCTGAATTGGACTGAAATGAGGAAAGGCTGGGCAAAGTCACTTGTCTCACTTCCTCCCCTCCTTCCCTGAGAGCTGTCTGAGTCCAGTGGCCAAATATAGATGAAGAGAACTGAAGATGGCCTTAGATGAAATGGGAGACCTTGGCCTGTTCTCAGTTTAATTGAGGTCACACCCATTCAGTGATTAATCAGGCTAGGTAGCAATTAAGGCAAAGAATCTCCTTTTTCACCTAGTCTCTCCTCCAAAAAAAATCCAAATAACTAAGTTAAATAATGAATCTGGGAGGGGAAGACCCTCAAGGTTTTTGGTCCAAGCAGAAATGACTGCTATTTACATTCAGTCTGAGTCAATCAGGACCCAAACAGATTTTGGATATTTTCACAAAATATAAAGTACTGTAGAAATGTGAGGGTTTTTTTGCTAGTAAACTTACAAAGTAAATGTGCAATTATTCTCAATTTCCCTCTGGTTAAATGCTGGTTTTCCTATGCTACTTCTTACCAATTCTGAAAGGTCATGTTTTTATCAGATAGAAAGTAGAGTTCCTTGGCTTCCAATATTCTTTTTTCATATTCAATTTTATTTCATTTTGGGTCAGAATTCTCTCACTCTCACTCCCAATGTATATTCTTTTCAAATGGTAATAAAAATAATCTTTTTTGTTGCAACAATAATTTATGTATTAATATTCCAACATGTTTAAGTTTATCCAGGATATCCCAATCCAAGTTATCCACAATAACCACAATGGCATTTATGAAGTACAAAAAACAGGAACTAAATTAAAAATTCTGAGGTTTGTTTTTTTTGGGGGGGGGCATCTCAAAACCAGCCTTATCCTCTGCCCTTTCCCACAATAAATATGTTCTGAAATTGCATTACTTACTGGTGTAAGAAGGGTATAATGGATGCAGAACCCTGGTTCAGAAGGAAAGTATTCATCAGAGACAAATCTTATCCTGATTTGATTTCCTTTGGAGATCTGTTTCCCTGGTACAGCACTGGAGCCACACCAACGCCCTAAAATAGTCCCATCACTGGGCTCCTCAATTTCTACAAAGTCATACCTATAAAAAAATAGAAGAAAGAAAGAAAATTGGTACAGGTGTGTGCTACATGACTTAATTCACATCTTTGGATGCTAAAAACTTGGTTGCCAAAACTTACTTAATGTTATATATTCCAAAAAAGGAAACACTGAAGATGGATTTACATTAAGGGAGGGAAAATAATAGTCTTTGCTCTTGCTTTTTGAGCTTGGCTGCTTAGATGGACCAAATTTAGTAGATGTGTGCCAAGTATCTACTTGGCTCTTTTGTAGAAAGCTGTAAGAACTCAGCCTATCCTGACTTCTTGTATATTTTCCCTTATTTTCTATGTAAGCATCTAATGCTGATAATCTGACCCCAATATGCCTTTCCAATCTTAAATCCTACTGTGTCTGTAAAACATATGTTTTGTTGAAATCAGGCAATGTTTCCCCAAATAGCATGATACTGTCCTCTACTATCCATCAGTGAAAGGACCATTCCTCTGATCTGAACCATACACTCTTGTCATTATCCATTCAAAATCCTATTCATTCATCCTTTGAGGTCCAGGTTAAATTTTCCCATCCATAGTGACCTTCCTGTTGCCTGAAATCTAACTGTACTTAGTTTCTATCCTTGCTCATTTGACAGTTAAATACCACTTAATATTAATCATTAGAGTCCCTTGTGTGTCCATATATATACCTATGTGGATGCAGAAATATAAACTTGTACACACAAACAATCCTAGTTAATCAGAAGAGTATTAAGTACTAGAATAGATATTAAAGATCATACAATTCAACCACTCACTTTACAGATAATCAAGTAGAGAAACAATCAATCAATAAATAAACAACCTATTATGTATCAGGTACTGTGCTAAACACTAGATTGATGACTTGTCCAAGGTAAAAATAAATAAATAAAAGTAAAATAAATCAATAGAAAGTCCTTTATTAAGCACCTTTATCTAGCTGTGCTAGATCCTAGCTAGAGATACAGAGATAAAAATCAACGTCTCCACCCCTAAGAAACTTAACTTTTTTCTGCCTCCATGGCGAGGGGGGAAGGGGTATAAATTGCCTGTGTAAAATATGCACAAAATAAAAGAGAATAAAGAGTGAGCAAGAAGAGATGAAATGATAAAAATGAGAAGAGATTACTTGTTTCCCCCTAGGAATTTCACTATGACAGAGGACAGATGTAAGATGATAGTTTAAGGGGATGGCAGGGTCAAAAAGTATTTAAGCTTTTCTTTTACTATTTTAGGGTGCAAAGCTAGTCATTTTCTACAATTGCTGGAGAATATAAGCCATCAAATAGGAATAAATTTGAATTTAGTTGAAGGAGGGAAAAATATGGAGGCATTTTTCTAGAAGAGACAGGAGACAAGGGTACATATAGCAGTTGGATCTTGTTAACTAGAAAGGTTAACTTCATCAGAGATGAGAAAAGTAGAGGAGAATAATGAATTATATCAATAAATAAAAAAAAAAGAAGAAGAAGAGCCTGATTCAAACCTAGGTACTCTGGATGTGTCCTATTCAATAAAGACATTTACAATGCAATCTCACAAGGTCAGTGTTATACTTTTCTATATCTGTAATAGAATAAGAGAATCTAGCACAGTACTTTTCTGTCAGCAGGTACTGCATAAAATGCCTGTTGTTGGGGAAGAGAGAAAATACTGGTTAATATAGCTTTGAGCTAATTCCAATTTCAAGTAGGTTATACATATAATTATAAAATAATACTTATATATATATATATATATATATATATAACAAAATATTCTTGCAAAATAATTCATAGTTTCTGCAGATAAGGAATCCAGAGGTATAAACAAATGAAAAAATGAATTAATTATATTATATAATAAATTTCACTGAAATTGAAGCCAACTATAATTGTTTCACAAATCTGGGGAGGAGGTGGAACAAAAGAGATAAGAGGAAGTAGTTAGAAAAATATTTAAGCTTATACTGATTTGAATAAGCATTGTCAATTGCTATTTTTATCTGAGAATGGTATTTATATCTAGATTATTTACAGGTAATACAAGGCTGCTATTCATAAAATTGCTTGTTCTGAACTTGGCAAGTCAATCTAGCCTTATCTGAGATTGAGCTCTTATAAATTCAAAGATAGCTAGATTTCAGACATGTCTAGTAACTTGTATCCACACATGATTTTGTAAAGTTTCCTTATGAAGTTAAAAAACATTATTTTTCCTAGAAAAAGTTCTTAAGTTGTAGAGATAAATCAGGAAATCTAAAACAAAAACTCCAAAAGCTGTTGTATTCTATGTTGTTGTGCCTTGTGATGTTTTGAGCCAGTACCAATTTTTTCTTAAGAACATGCATATTTTTCTTCAGAAAATATTAAAAGGTGTTTCCCCATATAAGCAAAACTTGAGATTGTAAACGTCAAATGAGATTAAAATCTTTTCAAAGGAACAAACAGTGCTAACCCTTAACATAACTAACACTCAGATATAAAAGACACATTCTTTCAAATAAGTCAAGCAATGTTTAATGTGTAAATTATTACTTTATACAGATTTTCTACTAAAGTTGTGCTATTTCTCTCCCCCCACCCCAGGTAAATTTAATCTTTATAATGATTCCCAAATCACTAACTAGACATCTAGCAATAAATTCTTATGTTACATGTTTGTGCAGGTCTAGCTAATGTATTTATTATTTCTGCTTAAAGAACCAGTATATTTTTGTATTTCATTAAAAATAAATTATATGAACATAATCATTAAAGGACTACTATGTACTTTGATTTTAAATCTTAGTTGAATTCAATAGATGCCACTAATTACCTCATCATGACCTTGATGATATTCCAAATTGCATTGTCATATAATAATCATCTAATTTCTAAATCCATCCATTCACTACATCATTAATGTTCTTTTAAAGTCAAGGGCAAAAAAGAATTAGGATGTACATGGAATGAAAGCATTGTGGGGCAGAGCCAAAAAGGAGGAAAGAAGCCAAGAAGTTTCAGCTCTGCCCAGTTTTCCTCAGAAAGAACATTAAATCAAACCTCTAAACAGATTCTGGAGTGACAAAAGCCAAAAAATTAAAAAAAAAAAAAAATGAAATGAAACAATTTTCCAATCCAAGAGAACTTAGAAGGTTTTCAGAAAAAGTCAGTCTCATTTGGGTAAGAGGGGAGCACAAGCCAGCACAAAAGGCATCTGGGCAAAGCATTGGGAAGCCCTTAGACACAGCACAGATCAGCAACCAAGGCCCCTTAGTCTTCAGCAAGCTAGTGGCACAGCAGTCCAGCTGTATGGATACCAACCCAGTACAACAGGTAATCCACCAGCCCAGGAACAACACAACAAGTGCAACTAAGCTAGGCCACCCAGCGAGTTAGGTAGGCTTGAAGCACCTGAGGCCCAGGCTAGAAAGCCAGTAACTAGGACCCTGTACAAAACTTACAACAATGCAACCCATGTCCTAGAAGCAGAGGTCAACTCTAAAAACAAACAAACAAGCAAACAAAGAAAAAGAGCCCTGACCATAGAAATCAACTATGATAAAAGGAAAGATCAAAACACAAACTAAGAAGTGGACAACAATGTCTAAATGTGAAACCTCAAAGGGAAATCTGAATTGGTCTCCAGCCCAAATAGTGCTCTTGGAAGTGCTAATTTTTTTTTTTTAAATCCAGTAAGAAAGGTAGAAAAAAGTTGGTGTGGGCCCCGGTTACCCAAATGAGGGGGGGGGGGCGAGAAGTGGTAAATATGAAAAATAAAGAGAGTAAAAAGCTTGGAAATGGAAGTACAAAAATTAACTGAAGAAAACAACTCTGTAAAAAATAAAATTGTCCAAATGGGAAAACTTCCACTGAAGAAAACTATTCCTTTAAAAGTATGATTGGCTAAATGGAAAATGAGGTACAAAAGCTCACTGAAGAAAATAATTCCTTAAAAATCAAAATTGAGAAACTAGAAGCTAATGATTCTATGAGATAATAAGATCAAAATTAAACAAAGGAATGAAAAAAATAAAGAAAATGTAAAATACCTTACTGGTAAAACAAATTATCTGAAAAATAGATTCAGGAGAGATAACTTAAGAATTTTTAGACTATCTAAAAACCATGATTCAAAAAAAAGTAGCCTAAAGAATATCTTTCAAGAAATTATCAAGGAAAACTCTCTTGATATCTTAGAATAAGAAAGTCAAACAGTAACTGAAAGAATCCACCAATCAATTTCTAAAAGAGAACTCAACATGAAAACTCCAAGGAAAGTTGTAGTCAAATCCCAGAAATATCAGGTCAAGGAGAAAATGCTTCATGCAGTCAAGAAAGAAACAATCTAAATATCAAGGATTTTTTTGTCAGGATTGTCAGGATTATATAGGATTTAGTAACTTTTACATTAAAGGATCAGAGAGTTTGGAATATATTCTGGAAGTCAAAGGAACCTGAATTACAACCCAGAATCAACTATCCAGGAGAATGGAACATCTTTCAAGAGAAGAAATGAACATTCAATGAAACATGGGAATTTCAAACATATGAAGAAGTGCTTTAAATCACTTTTGATTAGAAAAATGCAAATTAAAACAACTCTGATGTACCACTTCATATCTATCAAATTGGCTAATATGATAGAAGACAAAAATGATAAATGTTGGAGATGTGGGAAAATTGGAAAACTAATGTATTACTGGTGGAGTTGTGAATAGATCAGATCATTTTTTGAGAACAATTTGGAAAAGGCTATAAAAGTCTGCATACCTTTTGATCCAGTAATCCCATTACTAGCTCTGTATCCAAAAGAGATCTTAAAAAGGGAAAAGGACCCCCATATACAATTTTTTTTTGTAGCAACTCTTTTTGTGGTGGCAAAGAATTGGAGATTGAGGTTATGTCCATCAATTAGGGATTGGCTGAAAAAGTTTTGGTATAGCTAATGAAATATTATTGTTTCTAGAAGAAATGATGAGCAGGCAGCGTTCAGAAAAACCTGTAAAGGCTTATATGAACTGTTATTACGTGAACTAAGCAGAACCAGGAGAACACTGTAATCAGTAATGGCAACATTGTATAATGATCAATTATGATAGACTTAGTTTTTCTCAGCAATACAATGATCAAAGACAATTACAAAAGACTCATTATAGAAAATGCCAGAGAAAGAATTATGGAGTATGAATATGATTAAAGCATACTATTTCCACATTTTTTGGTTTTTTTTTTCTCTCATTGTTTTTCCCCCTCTTGTTCTGATTCTTCTTTCACTAAAGACTGAAGCAGAGATATGTTTAAGATGATTGTACATACCAAATTGCTTGTTGTCTTAGAGAAAAAGGAGGAAGGGGAAGAAAAAAAAATTGAAATGCAAAGTCTTACAAAAATGAATGTTGAATTATCTTTAACATAATCGGAAAAAATATTATTGTGTCAAAAAAAAAAAAAAAGACAGCCAGTACGGCTGACTAGGCTGAACCAATATTGTAAAAGTGGATCCCAAATAGTTTACAGATTTAATACAATAATAAAGGTGCTATTGAGATAATATTGAGGGGAAAAAGTGCTATATACTATTTAATAAACTGTCTCCCTTTTATGGTCAGAATATAAAGGATTCCTGTTCTCTTTTTCATATTTTCATAAAGCAACAAGGCAAATAAGTCTTTTCAGGAGAGTGGCATAGAATACAAGTTGCTGTCTAAAAATGTTAAACTTAAGTCTATAAGGATGATATACACACTTATAAACCGGATATGGTATAACAACCTGTAACAAATTACAAGATTTATAAAGCCTGCCCTATAGCTTACCCTTGACTTTCAACCTTAAGCAAGAAAAAGAAATTTCTTGCCTAGATTTATTCTTATATGATCTGGGAAGTCATATATAGTATAGGTCAAGAGTCAAATTTGTGGTTGGTATTTGATTTAGTCCTCCTTCACAGTCACTTTTAGAGTGAGTGGCTGCAAATTTGTAATATGATGAAATGGTGAAAACTTGCAGCAAATCCAAATAACCAAGATCCAAACTAGGGGAAACAATCATCAAAGAAATTTACATCACAAAGGGAAGCAATAAAACTCTATCATACTTGACACACAAATGTGAAAAGAGAAAACACTGTCACCCTTAAAACCAGAAAACTCCATGTCCCCAGGTAACTATTCTGAAGACTCTGTAATCCTACTAATACACTCTCAGGTATTATATTCCAGTGTGCACAATTGCCCAAATCACTATTTAAAGGATTTACTAAACCTGTTTTATGAACCAATCAAACATAACTTTCTCACGGCAACATGATACAGTACATACTGCACTAAGTAGTTTATAATGATTACTCCCTTTCTCTAACATCTCCATGGGGACCTATAGAGGATTTATGTTCTTTTATGTTCAACAAACAAGTCTGGTGTTGTAGACACAATTTTGGTTCTCATGTGGGAATTTAAAAGCAATGAGGGCAGTTTTTTTTGGTCTTAAGTAGAATCACAAGGAGTATTCAAGAAAAATAAATTCACCACCGATAAAAAAAAGAGTCTCCAGGCATCCTGCCTGCCTCATAAAAATAAACCAATCTCTCAAAATAGGCTATTTCTAGTCTCCCTAAAATCCTGTCAATTAGTTTTATCCCCATGAGTTATCTGAGCTAACAATTTCTGTGAAAACCTGCCAACAGGTTTAGATGTAGTTCTAAGAAGCCTCAGCGAGAAGAGTCTAATAGATTCTAAACTTCTGTGAAAAGTAATGAAATAAAGAAGATGACTCTTATTCTCTGATAGATCAGGCTCATGTTGCTCTGTAGCTGAGTCTGAACATAGGCCTTCATGTGAACCAACTGCTGTCACAGATCCCTGCATATAAAACTTCAATTGTTGCCACATTCAGAGATTTGTCGATTAAAACTGAGAACAATAAGAGAGTGACAGACAATAAATCATTGCACATGTTGTGGCGTCCCCTACAAAATGATTTTAATGTTAATATAACACTTGCTATTTACTCAAATTCTTGATCATATTTATTCATCCATTCTACTATTCTCTAAAATAGCACCAGAAATTGATTGTCATAATTGTGTGTATGTGTGTGTGCATGTTTATCTACAAACAGGCCAACTACCTTTGACCAAATCCAGAACCACAGATTATTAGAGCTGGAAGTGATAATTAACTATCTGAACTTAAAGCCATACAGAAATCCTCAAATTTAGTAGTATAAAAATTGTAAAACAAACAAAAAAATGCATACTCACTTAGGAAATCATATATTAGCATAATCTACATTTAATATGCATTTTTATTTATTTTGTCAAATATTACATTATATTTTGGTTGCAATTTATCCTTTATTACAATTACATGTCAATCTGGTTCCACAGGGGAGTTGTGGGCCATATGTGTCCATGCTGTCTTTGACACTTCTGTTCTGTGTAAATATTCCCTACAAGTGATCACTGAAAATTTTTCTGCTAACCTTTAGTAAAAGGTAGCCAATATTATATTTGGACAGCTCTGATTGTTCAGGACTTTATAGTTACCTGAAGTTACAAACTCTTTCCCTAAAATATCTACTACCCACAGTCTTTGTTGGGCTTTCTGAAGTCCAGCAGAACAAATTTAAACTCTCTTCCACATAACAATTCGTCAAATACATAAAGATAGAAATAAGTCCTTTAAAAGCAAAGGACATTTCAAATTCTTTTTTCAAAGGGACTTGAGGTCAATGAAAACATGATGTTACCTGCTCTTATGAGAAGCATCACAACCAAAGTAAATTGAATAGAAGTCGTTAGAAGGCTTTGAGAAAATTGTTTTTTTGAATAGGAAAGGCAGCCAAAACAATTCCTGCTAGGAAGGTATTTTTTCTGATGCTTTGACATTAGAGGTAAGTTACCTTCAGCTTGGTATTATTTTATTTTATTTGCCATATACAGGCAGGGTCAATTAGCATGATTGTTTCCTATTTGTTGTAAAGTGATTATATTTAATAGAGTACCGGGCCTAAAATCAGGAAAACTTTAATTCAAATGTGATATCACACATGTATTAACTCTATCAACCTCTGTTTAACACATTGGAGAAAGAAATGACAAACTACTTTAGTACCTTTGCCAAAAAGGTACTACCATGGGCAGTATGGTCCACAAGTGGATATAACTGATCAACTCTTATGACTATACAAAAGAAGTTGCTTAACTGGAGCTATTAATTTTTATTCTGACTTTTTCTTGTTCCTTTGTGCACTTATGAGCACATACATAAGCACACACACACACACATAGAAATGACATGAAAAGACTTGATTCAAAATTAGAAGTGTTTTGTTTTCCTATAAATTCATAGTTTTATCCCAACTGATTTTTCTAATGTTAGTTTCCCTTTGCTATGATTCATTAACAATTTTTGTATATTCTCTATTACATGTTACTTTTAAAGACATTGCTCATTAATATATAAATTAGACATGTCTGGTACAGCCTGTGGGTACCACATAAATATGCAGTGAGGGATTTACTAGCTAACAAGTAATTAATTGTTCATTATCAAATAAACTAAGTGATAGAAAAATTAAATTATAAATTCTCATGAGTATTACTATGCTAGACTAATTGCATAGGTACCAAAAATTAAGCTATAAGGATGTCCTGAGAGACTATAAATGAAGAAATTTAATTATGGGCTTCTATTCTATTGTGACAAACATCTATTTCTAGAAGAACTACATAGTGAAATACATGCTCAATGATAAATATACTTTAAACAGGAAGCTTCAGATATGAATCTCAACAAATTTTATTTTCAAAAATTTGACAACTTAGTTCCTAGTAGTTTTTAAATGGAATGATCTTTATGTATTCTTTAAAAATAAAGATCATGAACTATTTTCTACATGAAGTTTTTCATGATCCTACCATTAGCAAGTGTCCATGCTCTTCTCAAACTACCTATAGTTAAGCATTTTATACATGTATTGATTTTCTTTATATTTATTCTGCATATAATTACTTATATTTATACATCTTGGCTAATAATAAAATGTAAACTCATTTATATTTCTAGGTACCCTCTACTATGTCATTTCTCATACCATATAGATTCAGAGGTACAATGTTGATAGAAGAAAGCAATACAAGAGACTTCTCTAGGTAAAGCTGTGAAAGAGACATTCAGATAAGAGTTGAATGAATAAAAGGAGCTCTCTTTATCTTCATCCTAGATTCTCTCCAAATTATTTCAGCTGTTGTGGCTTTTTAGAAACCCTATAGAGTTTTTATATCAATCATTCCACTGTTACCTGATAGTCTTATTTGCCTAAGATTTATTCCCCAAATCAAATAATAATGCTAAAAACTATAAGTTCTTTAGAGTTTCTCTTAATCATCTATTACAGCAATATTGTTAATTGGGCCTAACTCAATCTTATTCCAACTTCACCTAGTAAAAGCTCAGAATCCTAGAATTTTGAAAATTGAAGGAATTTTCAAGATTCTTGTGATCCAATCTCTTCAATCATCTTGTTAAAATTTTTTTTTAATGTAATGGAAATGCTTGTTTTATTTCATAAATTTAAAAAAAAATAAAAAAAATTAAAACCTTCTTTTGAAACCCAAGGAAAATTGTAGCTCTAAGAACATAACTCACTTGAAAACAAGGGGCTAAAACACAAATAAACACAAATATCTCAACTACTTCTTTACTATTCTTTCCATTATTCCATATTTTTTTAGCTAACTAAAGGGCTTTATATAAAGACTTTTTTTGCAATTCATTAAAATGTTTCTTTTTGTTAACTTACATGTTTTACAAATGCAAAGAGAGAGATTTTATCTAGTCTTAATCACAAAAGGAATCTAATTTATAATTTCAATTGAATTTTCTAACAATGTCAGAAAAGTTAGTAAGAATCATTATTTCTAGTAATTTTCATATCCACTCCCCTAAAGACATTTCTGTCTTTAAAAGTCTTTTCTTTCTTCAGGGTATAGCTTCAAGTAATCACTTTCTAATTCAAATTTAGGACTATAGGGAGCCACTGAAGATTTTTAAGCTATGAAATAATATGACTAAGAACATGAATAGAAAAAAAAATAGTTAACTGTTGGTAAGAAGAATGACTTTTCAGAGACAAAGACTGGAGACAGGAAGTCCTTTTAGGAATACTTCATAAAAATAGTAATAACCGATGAGTATCCAGCAAAGCAAACACTATCAAACAGAGGACAGGAATGATCAGGCCTTAGAAAGGATCATCATTTTTAATGATTAAGAGGTTATTAGTGACTTTTGAAAGAGTATTGTCCCTGTAGTAACATGTCCAGAATATATCAGCAATATATTTTAATAGTGGATGATGAATTGGCTCTTATTTTAAAGTGCCAAATAGTGAACAAAGACTGAAATGTTAAAATGACCCTAAGGCTTCAAAAATCGAACCAGAATTCTTTTCATCTGTGTGGCTATATAAAATGTTACTCAACAAATGCACAGCAAATTTTATTGGAATATTCCCACCATAATATTTTATAGAAACTTTGTTTTTTCAAAAACTCCATATTATTCCCAGAAAGCGTATTTTTACATATTTTAACATATATGTAACTCAACAATTTTTAAAAATTTTAGCAAAAATAATAAAGAAAAATACTCAGAATAGAAGACATTTCAATAGAGGGGATTTGGAAAGACAATTTGATTTTAATTTTCTAAAACCACTAGCTAATAAAAGCATTTTTTTTTTGTTTTTTTGTATAATCAACTTATTAATGTCAAGGTTTAAATTGAAGCTGTCTGACTGAGGCAAAGAGGAAGGGAGATTGGGTCTCTCTGTTCCACATGTAACTCAAGGATATAAAAGATATCCTCTTTTTAACAAATTCTTTAACATGCTTCCTTCTGTTATGATGACAAACTGATATGGGAATTCCATAGTTATTTCATGTGCTTCTAAAATGGTCTTTATCACAAGTCAAGCATCCCATTCTTCCAGGTATTCTAGGGCTCAGAGCACTTACTAGTATTTAACCTTCTCTAAATAGATTTCAAGAGGCCAATCAACTTGGATGGAAAAATAGATATAATCTTATTTTTACTCACCTGTTGGAATCTTTACAAAGTGTTAAGCCATTGGAGTTGATAGAGACAATAATTATCTAATTTAGCATGGTTCAATATGATTGATTTGATCTTAGAAGGAGATATTTTGGGCCAGAACTTGAAACAAGGCACTAAGTACAACTGATAGAAACGATGCTTGTGTTCACACCTTTAGAGAGCTCATAGAAGCAAGAAATATTTAAGTACTCATTGGAGTTCACATGTTTGGGAGATTTCAGGGTTTAGAAAGAGTTATTGGAATTCACACATCCCTTAAGGTTCTTAGGGCATGCTGGGAGATATCCCACAATCCCACTCTCGGAGAAGCAGCATAAATACAGCTCCAGTGAGCCACATGAGAAGAGTTATTTGGGAACATTACCAGGGGTCAGAGAAGAGCACTCTATGAGGAAGCCCACAAGCCCTATCTTCTCTTCTATCTTGGTGCTGGCTGGAGTCGGAAGGACAAACTTTTGGATTTGGAGACATTTGGGCAGAGCTCTTAGAACCAAGCGGAGAGATAGGCCTCTGAGCTAACCAGGCTATATTGAAGGACACAATAAAAGATCTGAACTTTTATCACCTGGCTGTGTTTTGGAAAAAGAACACCAACACTCACCTCCAGCTAAAATTTAACATTTCTGTCAATTATTAAAATAAATTATTTTGAGAAGGTTCCATAAACTTTGCCAGGCTACTAGGTCAGTACATAACATAGAAGATTATTACAAATCCCTGATCTAGTAGGATTATCTCATGAAAATCTAAATTGGTATGGATGTGACAAATAAAACATTAATAAGTTAAACCCAATCATTTTCTAAGATATAAATCTCATAGCATTTTGCTGAATATACTTTCTTGCTTGGCCTAATATTAACTGGGTTAAGATGGCCTAAAATCCTTGGAAAAAATACTTTCCCCTACTTTTTTTTTTTTTTGTCATCACTTTCATCTTAACCAGCTATAATTTGGCTTCCGGCTTCCTATGTTTCCATTTGATTGAAACTACTCTCTTCCAAGATACTAATTTATCCCTTAATTGACATATCTAATAATATTTTTTTCCAGTCTTCAAACTTTTTTATCTCTCCCTTTTATATGTTCTTTCTATTCTGACTCTACATGGCATTCTTTTCTCTGGGTTCCCCTCCTATCTATCTCATCCTTCTTTTTCAGATTCCTTTCCTAATTCCTTTTCATAATCTGGGTCATGTTGACTAAGTAGGTACATAACAAAATGCTATGCCCTAGGCTCTTGTTTCTTTTCTCTTATTTTCTTATTTAATCAACTCTCATAGGTTCAATTATGTATGTATGTATGCAAGTTTGCGTGTATGATTCCAAATCTCTCTCCAGAGCTCTTTGGCCCACATCTTCAACTAGACCTTTCTCCTAGGTAAGTCATGTCAAACTACAAATGCATCAAACAGAATCTTCCTTCTACTCAAAGACAACAACAACAAAAAAAAAATCACAAAACAAGCAAACCCTCTTTTGAATCTCACTATCATTATTGTCAAGGGTACCACTATCCTTCATTTCACTCAGGTCTATTACTTTGGATTCATTTAAGGCTCCTCAACTCTTTTATACTCATGTCTATCTATATAACAACATTCACATAGGTCCCATCTCTTAGTTCTTTATTCAAGCCCTAAGAACTGGAACATTGTCCTAATTGATGTTCTTGTCTCAAGTCTCTTCAGGATCCAATGCATCTTTCACACAACTATTGAAATGATTTTCTTAAAATGCAGGTCTGAATATTTGACTCTATCTCAATAAAATCTAGTAAAGAAGTCTTTCTTATCTCTAAGATCAAGCATAAATCTCATCATTTGATATATTATTAAATAAATACATATTTGATATATATATATATATATATATATATATATTTCTTCAAAACCTAGCTCAATCTTACCTTTCTAGCCTTAGTCTTAACTGTCACCTATGTACAGACTACTTCCTTATCTATTCCTTTTCGAAATCTTAATTTTTCTCAAGATTCTGATTAAATTCTATCTTTCACAAAAAATATGTCAGCATTATTTTACCAAGTATTCATTGATAATGCTAAGACATAGATGAGATGTGTGAAATATCTGAACTTTTCAAAAGTATAAGGTTATTTATCCTCTGGTTAAAGGAGAAGGAAAAGAGAGACAGATATTCTTTTTCTATTTTCCTTTTATTAGTTCCTTCTCAATGGGATTTACTCTTAAGGTCACTACAATTGCTCTCTACTCTAGTTTGGTGAGCCATTGAACTGCCAGGATTCCCATTTGGATTGCCATTTTATTCAAGAATCAGTGGGCTTTAGAGATTTCTTTCATTTAATCCTAATAAAGTTCATGTATGGCATCATTTCTTTCATTCATTGGCTTCCCTTCCTTTCCCAATGTATTAAGTACCTTTTATATCCAATTTAATTCTTTTCATTTACTGATTGATAACGAAATATTCTTATTTCATAAAGGTGGTTATTTTATATGAGTTGAGGTGACTGATTGAATACATCCCACTCTTATACTAAAACACACATATATGCATACCCACTGTAGAGATATGTTTAAAAAGAATTGCACATATTTAATCTATGAGAAAGTAGTTAAGGGAGAGAGAAAAATTTGTAGCACAAAATTTTACAAAAATAAATATTGAATAAATGTATCTTTATATGGAAAAATAAAATACTACCGAAAAACAAAAATAAAACTTATCTACACAGACACACACCTTTTCTTCCCTGTTAGAATTTCAATTCTTTGAGTGATAGGACTGTTTCTCTTTGATTGTTGTGCCATTATTACCTAGGACTATGTTCAATACAGTAGGTAGAGAATTTTGAATAACTGATTAGTATGCCTATCTTTTCTGCTAATCTGGACTGTATATAAGAAATATATTCTAGTTCAAAAAGTATTTCCACCAAATTTAAATCTATGTACTTTAAGAAAAGAAAGCATAAATTCACTTAAAAGGCATTCGTGAAGTTCAATCCAACTTTAGAATAATATAATATGTGAGCAAATCATGCAAGCCATTGAACATGGGATGGAGAGTTATAATTAATTCAAAATCTGTAAATTTTCCTCAGATTTTTAAGTGTTAACATGAAATGAAATGCTAGATAATATAATATAATAAAAGTTGCTCAAAATGCTATTGAGTATTAAACAAACAAAACAAAATATTTCAGGAACAATTACTGAGAGCAAAAAATGTTTCTTAGTTTTTTTGTTTGTTTTGTTTTCCTTAAGCCACCATGTGTTTTCATCAAGAAACATATTTTAAATGCTATAAAGGAAAATTCGAGGAACCTGTGACTTAGTACATTCACTATTCAGAATAAAAAAGGATGAAAAACAAGTTACTCCATATAATGATTTGAATATATTTATAATGATAAATTAACTTTAAATCTAGGGCCATTCATTATTTCTATTTTCACTGAAAAAATTAAGACTAGCATGAAGATTTGTGGGATTACACTTTTTACAGAACAACATTCTGAAATTTGTCACAAAAAAGTTTATTATTTTTCATGAAATTAAATGAGAAAATGTTTCATATAAAAGGCAACATTTGAAATTGTTGGCTGATTTGGTCACTGTAATAAACTTTGTAAGGCAATTACTTCACATTTTATGGCATTAGAAAGAAGAGGGGAAAAAAAAAAGAACTGGAACAGGGCCTCTTTGAATTAAGTGTATCTTCTAGGGCAGCATCCCCAAGGCAGAGTTTTTGGCATTAGTTTTATTTTATTTTCCTCTTTTTCCTTTTAAAATTCTTGCCTCACTCTGTATTTCTTCCTTTCCTCACCCTGTTAATAGTAGGCCTTCAAGGTGTTTTGGCTTCAAATGTTCATGTCCTATTCTTTAATAGGTTCCTCTGCTACCAGAAAGCACAGGGTCTTATTACAGCTGAAAATTCAACACCATCTCTATTTCCTTTTCTCCAAACTTGATTCTTAAAATGCTCTCTCTTTTTCCTTGAGAAAAAGAAGAAACATGGTTCAATGAGTTTTTCTCATGTTTGCTATTCAGGCCCTCATAAATTGTAACCCTTGTAACTTAACCTTCCTCTGCTCAATTTCTCTGCCTCCAAAGAGCAATCACATCATTTTGTTATCACTTACTGGTTAACTAGAAAATAAAATCAATTGTGCAGAATTGTTTAGAGGTGGGTGGCCTCTAGTCATCTAAGATGCATCAGTCCCTCTTTTACTTGAGGGAAATGACTCAACAATTTTAAAGAACAAGAGAACAGTTTCCAATAGAAGGCAGCCGATTTCCTTTACTGCCGAGATTTATATGAAAAATTTCTCTTTTTTTGACATTCACTTCCTTTTATTAATTTATTTTTTGTTTTTGTTTCCTAGTAGATTTATTTATTTTTAATGCACATAACTTTATGAATTAAATATGATTTCCCAATAGGAAAGATCTCCTAATAGGGAGAGAAAAATCAAAGTAAAAGAGAAAAATCATGGAGTATTAAAAAAAAAAAACAGAAAAACAAAAGTGAACAAAACATGTGTTGATTACATTCAGTCTCCATAGTTATTTTTCTGGATGCAGATGGCATTTTCTGTCCAAAATCTATTAAGATTGTTTTGGATCTGAGAAGAAGCAAATCTTCGATAGTTGATCATGGCAATCTTGCTGTTATTGTGTACAATGTGTTTCTAGTTCTGTATTTTTTTTTTTCTGCTCAGTATCAATTCATGTAAGTCTTTCCAGGTCTTCCTAAAATCAGCTTGTACATCATTTTATAGAAGAATATATTCCACTATCTTCATATACCACAACTTATTCGATCATTTTCTAATTAATAGGCATCTATTTATTTTTCCAATTTATTGCTAAAAGAGTTGCAACAAACATGTGGATCCTTTTCCTTCCTTTAAGATTTACTTGGGATAAAGACTTAGTAATGGCACTGCTGGGTCTGAAAATATTCTCTTGAAAAGATAGCAAAAATGTTCTATGAAAACATTAAATCCTTTGAAACCTGTGGGCAAAATTGAAATGTAACAACAAATAGCTGTTATCCCAATTTATTATTTAGTCATCAAATCACCTGCAAATAAAATAGCAAGATCATTTATTTTCATGCAATTATACAAACATGAATAAATATAAAATATAAAAATTACATAAAAACACATGCACATGTGTTGATTTGTGTATCATTCGCTGGATATAATAAATTTAATATCTTTTAATAGTTGTCTTCTTTGTCTTCTTCTTTGTCTTCTGTCTTCTTTGTCATCTTCTTTTCTTCTTTTTCTTTCTTCTTCTTCTTTTTCTTCTTCTTCTTTTTGTTTTTCCTTAATTTTGATGAGGAACAGTGACATCACAGAGTAATTTCTTAACTTCAACAATTTAAATAAGGCAGAATTGTACAAAGTTATCAGCTTCACTATTTATTTTATGTTTACCCCAATACAGTGTCAAGACTAAAGTCAAGATGACTGGAGATGGTTCAGGTTGCAGTGAATGACCTTGGCATCTTCAATGTCTGACCAAGTTCTAAATGCTGTACAGCACCTGTTTTAAGAAGGCTTTATAGTGGTTGGAACACATTATTCTCAACTGTCCACTTTGACACGGGAAATCTTCACATGCTTAGGGTAAACAACCCCCTAACTCACTGAAGGATTTGAGTCTTGTCAATTACCCTCACAATCATACAACATTAATTCTTAGAGCATATAATATATGAAATATAGTTGTTATTTCCCTTAATAGATAATGAAACTGAAGCTCAGAAAAACTAAATGACTTTCCTATAGTTACCTGACTAGTATTAAAAGCAAAATCATAATCCTTTTATCTGGTGATTCTAAATTTGTTACTCTTTCTACCAAATAACTTGATAATAGGTTTCAGAAAAATTAAAACTTTTAATAAGGTATGAAAAGGACTATAGGGTCCTGTATGAAAAATACAGTTTTCCTTCTGAGTAACTTTGTATTTGCTAAAATATATTTAATAAGCAAGATGTTCTTAATTTATCAGAATCATCAAAATATCAGTAGAGTAAAACCAACTCTTATCTATAGCATCCAATTAAATCTTTACACTCTAATCTAAGAAGAATGATGTTTTTACCTATCCATCCAACTTATCTATCTCTGTTTTTAAAACTGAAAAGCCTACAAATGAGCTTTACTTCTAACACCCATTACTAATGTGATAAAAAGAGCTGATCCTTTTACTCTGTTAATAGTCAAAGACTATTTGATGTTTTTACCTTAACCCTTAACAAGTTTTTTGTTTGTCTGTTTGTTTGTTTTTAGGCTTTATACTAGAGTTCCTTTTATGAAAACCATATCACTATCCTTTAACAATTGATATGGCTAAAAAAAATTCTCATCTTAGCTAAAACAGCCAGTAAGCAACAGATATATGAACATGGAATCATAAATTCACTTTTAGAAGAGACTTCAAAGGCTAGTTCAGCCTTCTCTCTGCCCTATTTTATAAATGAGGAACATGAGGCTCACAATTGGTCAAGGTCACAGAAAGAGTGGCAGAGTTAAAATTGGGAACATTGAACTCAAGCTTTTTTTAGCCATTAGAGATGATGCCTCCTGGAATGGGGCCTTTAGAATACAGTATCATCTCCATACCATATTGAGGCATTAGAGGAAGAATTTAATGGAGTGTTTCGTATTGTTGAAGTATATTTGACAGATGGAACAGCTAAGAAAACAATTTTTGGGACACAGTAAGTAGATGATTATTTTTAAAAAGAGAGAAGAAATCCCTCTCAATAAGAATGGAACAACTGAGTACACCTGCTAGAACTACAAATAGAAGATTCTTAGAAACTTGCTGACTACTCTATGTATTTTTTTTTAGTAACAACAAAGTATTTAAAAAGGCATATGTTCTTCAGAAGGACCACAATCTTTGGAACTTATTGGAGGGGGTGGGAGGGAGAGAAGCTGTAGGGTTTCATTGCTGTACATTCAAGAAACTCTTCATCTTAGGGTTTATGAATCATACAAGTAAGCATATGTATTTTATAAAACACAATAGAATAGCATTTGTATTGTATTCTAAATTTATAGTATTTTATTTATTGTTAATGTTTATTTTTATTTAATATTTTATTTTTTATTTAATATTTATTTTAATGTTTTAATGTTCCATAGCTACTAAATTGCAGAAATATCACTTCAAATAACTATTCCAAAATATCCTTAGATTAAAATATGATAAAATTATTTTTTTATTTTCAGAGACTAACCCTAATCTCATAGGTTGCATAATTAATAAGTTATGTAAATTTGTATAAATTATTAATAAGTAAATTGTTAACATGTTAGATTGGCCCAACTATCTTATTACTGTGAACTAGAATACTTAATTTGAAATGTAGAGTACGAAGGAAGAAGGTAAAACAAAAGAAAGCAAGTTTTTTTTAATTTTTAAATATTTTTATTTAAAATTTTAAGTTTCAAATTTTGTCATTCCTTCCCTTCCTTGTTGCCCTCACCACTTCCTGAGGGTAAGCAATCAGATATCAGTTATACATGTGTAATTATGTAAAACATTACCATGTTACTCATTTGGTCTAAGAAGACTCTAAAAAAGGGGGGGAGGGGGAAAGAAAGAATATGAAAATATAAAATACTCCAGAATATGTTCAAATAATACCAATTCAATAGAGATGGAAATGAACAAGGAACCAACTTAGGCAAAAGTGTCATTTTCATTATATTAGCTCCCAGCTTAAAGAACTAGAAAAAAAAATAATAACAAAATTCATCTGGAAGAACAAAAGGGCAAGAATATCAAAGGAATTAATGAAAAAAAAATACAAAAGATGGTGGCTTAGCAGTACCAAACTTAAAAGTATATTATAAAACAGCAGTCATCAAAACCATTTAGTACTAAGAAATAGAATGGTAGATCAGTGGAATAGATTAGATGGACATGATACAATAAGCAAGGGCTATAGTAATCTAGTATTTGATAAACCCCAAAATTAGAGCATCTGGAATAAGAACTCATAATTTGACAAAAATTTCTGGGAAAACTTAGAAAATGTCAGAAATTTGGTATAGACCTACATCTCACATCCCATATCAAAATAAAGTCAAAATGGGTACATGAGTTGGACATAAAAAGATAATACCATAAACAAATTGGAAGAGTAAAGGATAACTTATCAAATCTTTGGAGATGGGAGAAATTTATGATCAAAGAAAAACTATAGAACATTATGAAAAGCAAAATGGACAACTTTGATGACTTTAAATTAAAATAGAAACAAGATTAAAAGGAAAGTATAAAGCTGGGAAAAAATCTTTACAACTAGTGTTTCTGATGAAGGTTTCATTTCTAAAATATATAAAGAACTATGTCAAATTTATAAGAATACAAGTCATTCCCCAATTGACAAATGGTCAAAGAATATGAACAGATAATTTTCTAATGATGAAATTAGAGTCATGTATATCATTTGAAAACATGTTCTAAATCATTATTGATTAGAGGAGTACAAATTAAAACAATTCTGAGGTATCACCTCATACCTCTTAGATTGGCTAAGAGGACGGGAAAAAATAATGATAAATGTTGGAGGAACTATGGGAAAACTGGTACACTAATTCATTGTTGGTGGAATTGTGAAATGATTTAACCATTCTGGAGAGTATGGAATTATGATCAAAAGGCTATAAAACTGAATACATTCTTTCACCCAGCTGTGTCATTACTAGGTCTGTATTCCAAGAAAATCATAAAGGAGGGAAAAGAACTCACATGTGCAAAAAATGTTTGTAGCAGTTCTTTTTGCGGTGGCAAAAAAATTGGAAAATAAGTAGATGCTCATCAATTGTGAAATGTCTGAATAAGTTGTGGTACTTGAAGATAATGCAATATTATTGTTCTGTTTTAAAATGATGAATAATCTGATTTTAGAAAGGCCTGGAAAGATTTACATGGACTGATGTTGAGTGAAATAAACCAAACCAGGAATATATTATACAAAATAATAGCAAGAATGTGTGATGATCAACTATGAAAATTGGTTCTTCTTAGTGGTTTTGTGATCAAAAGCCATCTCAATAATCTTTGAACAGAAAATGCCATCTGCATCCAGAAAAAAAACTATGGAGATTGAATGTAAATCAACACATGCTATGTTCATTTCTTTTTTTGTTGTTTTTTTTCTCCCCAGGATTTTCCCCTTTTGCTCTGATTTTTCTCTCCCAACATGATTCATAAGGTAATATATATTAAAAATAAATACAATTTTCAAAAAGAAAAATGAAAAATAAATGTAATGCAGAACAAGGTTTAAGAGCATGAGAGATCTGGGAAAGGGATTAACTGCTATGATTGCTTTCTCTTCATATAAAGCTCCAAACCTTGGGTTAATTAGTATTATGAATCTGGAGAATTGAAAGAAATGGACCTCACTAGCATCATGAATAACTAGACTGGACTAAGAAGACCGCATTTTCTCCTCCTACAATACAATAATATTCTATGAAAAATCACATATGACAGTTTGTTTAGCCATTTTTGAAGTGATGGGCTTCCCTTTGATTTACAGTTCTTAGCACAGAAAAGGCTGCTATAAATATTTTTGTACAAATAAGCCCTTCCCTCCTTTTTAACTATCTTTAGGATACACACACACACACACACACACACACACACACACCTCTCAGTGATATTATTGTATCAAAATGTATACACAGTTTTATAATTCTCTGTCCATAGTTCAACATTATTCTACAAAATGGCTGGATCAGTTCATAACTCACCAGCAGTGCACCACTGTCCCTGTTTTCCCATATTCCCTCCAACAGCCAACATTCTCCTTTTTTCTTGTATTAGCCAATCCATATAGATGTGAGATGGTACCTCAGGGTTACTTCAATTTTTGCACTTCTCCTATGAATAGGAATTTAAAGCATTTTTTTCTATAGAACTATAAATTGCTTTAATTTCTCTGTCAAAAAATTGTCTGATCACATTCTTTGATTATTTATCAATTGGTAAATTTATAAATTTGACTCACTTTTCTATATATTTAAGACAAGAGGGCTTTATCAAACATACTTTTTTTTTTTTTTTTTTTGCAAATTGTCCCCTAGTTTTCTACTTTCCTTATAATTTTGGTTACATTGTTTTTGTTAGTGAAAAAAAAAAAACTTTTATATAATCAAAATTATCTGCTTTATATTTGTAATATTCCCTATATCTTGAGTCCAAAATTCTTTCTTTATCCATCAATCTGATAAACTATCTCATGCATTCTTAATTTACTTATGGTTACTGTTGTTTGCCCTTCATTCTTATAAGAGAATCATGACATCAGCAATATGATGCCATGACATGCAAGTGAATTGGATTTAAGTGAGGAAGGGCTGAGCATAGTCACCTGCTTCACTTTTCCCTCCAAAGTCATTTGAGCCCAGTGGCCAGATAAAGATCAGGACAACTGGAGATGGCCCTCCATGCAATAAAAGACCCTGGCCTTTTTGAGCTAAAGTCTTCAACAAATTTGTTTGACTGAGGCCATTCAGTGATTAAGTCTAGATAATAATGGTACCTTTATATAGAGTGTGAGATATTGATCTATATGTAGTTTCTGCCATATTGTTTCCAGTTTTCCCATCACTTGTTAAATAATGAGTTTTTTTCCAAAAGTTTGGCTCTTTAGATTTATCATACACTAAATTACTCTACTCATATACCATAACTTGTATTTAATCTATTCTATTGATCTATCATTATATTTCTTAGCCAGTACCAGTTTGTCTTCATAATTACTACTTTACAGTACAGTTTGAAATCTGTTAAGCCTAGGCCTTCTTTTATATTTTGTTTTCATCGATTCCTTTCATCTGGTAAGGCAGTTTTGAATTGTTTATATATATCTATTCTGTACATATTTTGTTTTTATTTAGTTATTGTGAACCTCTTGAAGGTTGACTTCTTGAAGAAAGGAATTATTTTCACATTTTTTATATCCCTGGTGTTTAATACAATATGTGGTACAGAGTAGGTGCTTAATAAATGTCTTTTGATTCATTAGAGTTAGTTTTAGGAAGCATGTTGAAGAAATTAATTCAATGTATGCCTTCTAGAGAACTTGACATTTCTAAGAGTTAGAAACAATTGAGGCTGTGATGATAATGATGTTTTACTGAATCTGACAAGTTTTGTAGTGAATTTTTATTTTGACATTTTATGTTCTAACTAGAATGGTTTTGTAAAAATTGGTTTACATATAGTTTTATTAATATTTTATATAATTGCCTTACATGTATAAAAATCACAATTTCAACTTGATTTAATAGCCTTTAAAATAGTTTTCTTGATTTTTCCATTTTTACTTCACAGTCATTTCCAGATATACCTAACCATCTTTCCATAAGCAGTGAACTTTCTCTTGAAACAAAAGAAGTAAAATCAATGATCCACTGACTGCATCTAACCTCACACTCAACTTTCCACACTTAAAATTTCCAAGGAAAGGCAAGAAGACTACTTGCCACTCAGATCATAAAGTCAAGTGAACAAGCTTTTATTAAAATGTGTCAGCCATTTATGCTAAATTCTGGACATAGAAAGAAAGGCAAAGAATGCCTCCAAATCACAAGAAGTTTTAATATGTGAACATCATGCAAAGTACTGTGTATAAGCAAGATATAGAATACTGGAGATAACTGGAGATAAACTGGAGATAATATAGAAGAAATACACTTTTAAGAATTTTTCTGAGATTTTAAAAAAAAGCCAGTAAATCAGGGAGGTAGAGATGTAAGAAAGGATTGAAGCAAGGGGGTCAGCTTGTGAAAATGTCCAGTTAGGAAACAGAGTGTCATTTGCAGTATGGAAACCAATATCACTGAATTGTGGAGTATGTGGATGAGAATAGGATTCAAGGAGACTAATAAGGTAGAAAGGGACCAGGTTATGAGGTTTTAAAGGACTGAAAGAACACTTTGTATTTGATCTTGGTGATAATAAGATGCTATTGCTTAGAAAAGTGGGGAGAGATTTTAGTCAGGCAAACCACACAGAAGATTATATAATGACTATATAGTATTTTGTAAAGCTACATAGGCGTCCACCTGGCAGCTAAGTAGGAGATACAGTACCTAGCATGCTGTACCTGGAGTAAGGAAGAAAGTTCAAATAAGACCTCAGACACATACTAGCTGAGTGATTCTAGAAAAGTCACATAGCTAACTCATTTTATTTTCTCACTTATAAAATGAGGATGTAGAGAATAAAAAATAGCAACTACATCTCAAAGTCATTGTAAGGATAAAATGAGAGAATATTTTAAAAACTTCTTTCAATACTTAGAGCACAACACAAATGCTAGCTATTATCTCTTCTTAAACTAAGCTTGTTCACTATAATTGCATAGCATCCAATTTCATTTTGTTTTGGTTGTTAAAATTGTAGTCACTGAGTATCTTTCCCTTGTTCTACTTACTTCACATTTCATCAATTTATGTAAGTTTTCCTTTTTCTCTGAATTCACATTTGTCATTTCAAAATCTTCTCGCTGATCCCCTCCAACACTGAGGCTTAAGCAATACTCTTTTGAAGAATCCTTTGCCAAGAAGATTTTTGCTTGTTCATGTTCTTCTAGTTTCTATGTCCTTATATAAATTGTATTTTCCAATTCATAAGATACACTCATAAACTTTTTTTTTTAATTTTCTCAGCTACATGACATAAGTCTTGGATATTTTATCACCAAAATCTGAGTCCAGATCCAGTGACGGTATTCTGGGTCAAGTCAGTTGCCCTCTGATTATGTCAGTTCCTTCAACTATAAAATGGGAATAATAAGACTACTTCATAGGATTGTTGTAAGGATCAAGTGAAAAAAATGTTGGTCAAACACTTAGCACAATGTGTGGTACATATTCAAACATAAATGTTGATTTATTTCCCCAATTTTCTTCTTCTTTAAGGAGCTTATGAGGAGTAGAGCTTCTGGAGAATGAAAGTTGAGCTACTTTCTCTTTCCCATTTCTGTATTAGTGTGTTACTGTGTAGTAGTGTTCTCAGAACTTATGTTTATGAAGCATATATCTTCACTTACAAAGCATACAATCCAAATTCCTCAAGATATAAGGACTATTTTTCTCCACCAAGTGTTATAGTCAATATGTTTTAAAAATATACTGTAAATTGTACATGGTGAAAGTTTCTACTTTGAGACTGGATAACAGGCTGTTGAAATATATTCGGTTTCAGAAACAAAGGAAATAGAAATGTTGAATATATGGATGGTAGAATAAAGGTTGGAGGTGTCAGAGAAGATTGTACAGTTTTCATACCAAGACAAAGCTACAAACATTTTCTTTTCTTCAAGTAAAAATAAGAAATTTTCTAATTTTTGCATAGTGTTACCCAGTTTATTTATTAAATAAAAATATTAGAATCTTATAATTTTTTCTTAAAACCAATCAATTATTTTTTTAGTCAAATATTTCTAAGAGTTTTTTTGTGTTGGAAGGAAATCATTGTACAAATTTGTCAGATGGACACACTTACACTCATACACACATATAAAATAATAAAATAATTATTCAACTGCAAAATGAAGGATTTACAATGGATGGGTTTCTCCTAGTTTTAAAATCTTAGGTTTCTGTGAGGTTTTTTTTCATCAATAGAAACAAATTTTGTGTTACTAGAAGGGAAGGGGTTAGACAAAACAAAAAGAAGAAATAACAAACTGAGACATATAAAGTTAACTTATGGCCATTGCCTAGTAATGAGTTAAAAAAAACCTTGGCAATCTAAGTAAAAATGATTTATATTATACTACCTATTATAAAGTAGAAAGCAGATACTACTGGAACCCTGCCAGATAAACAGTTTTTGACTCATTTTTCTGTGAGTATACATGTAGACATATGTTCATGAGGGAACCTGAAATTTCTTTATACAGAAGAACTGTGTGATCATATGACTCAAATTTTTAAATAAAAGCAAAAAAGATCTATTTATGAATTAGCATCTTTACAGTTGAAAGACAGCATGAAGTTTTACAGGTAGATTTATATCTATTTTAAATAAAGGGCCCCAAAATCATTAATCACAGTTTGCTCTTTTCTGGTGCTTATTTTTCAAGGCTAGATAAAATCAACTTAATGTTTTTGCAGTTTTCTGATACCAATGTTCAGCATTCTGAAAAATATTTTTCATTCTTAACTTCCATCTTTCTAAGGCGAAAAAAACAATTAAGTGGGCTGTACAGGATTTTCACCTCAATTTGCCCTAATAGTTTTTCTACAATATTTCAAATGTCCATGATTGTCTTGGTTTGACAATGTTTTCTACCAAAATAAGCTGCAATAAGCAGCTTTACTTACTATATTATTATCATTTTTATTATTTTTTAATTCTTACTCATTTATTTATTTATTTTGCAGAGCCAATTGGAGTTAAATGATTTTGCCCACGGTCACATAACTAGGAAGTGTTAAGTGTCTGAGGCCAGATTTGCACTCAGGTTCTCCTAACTTCAAGGGCTGGTGCTCTATATGTTATACCAACTAGTTTGTCCCTTGAATTATTATTAAATAAATTATTAAAATATTGCTAAATAAGGTCTATACCTCATTAGTCTTTAAGAGTTATCATGGTTGAAAACTACTATCACTGCCTAGTTGCCAACATCAGGTTAGTGATGAGTTAGTTAAGTGAGTCCTTGGAAGAAACTGAACTATTATTCCATGAATTTTTTTTCACTTGTGGAGACATATTTACAATAATTCTAACAAAAGACGTATATAAGTATATACACATTTATTTAAGTACTAGTAAAGTCAAAAGGGACTTTAGACATTTTCTAAGCTGAGACCATATAGGCCTTTGCTGGCCAACAGAAAAAATGCAATTGGGAAATATTTGACAAAATAAATAAAAATATGATGGAACAGATAATATTTGGTTTTCTAAGTTACATGGCTAGTAAGAGTATATTTCTAAATTAAATTTGATATCACTGATCTGATACATAACTCATGTTTTCTAGATAAAGATGGTAAGACCAAGGGAAGTTAAATGATGCTGTCTCAATGCAGAGTTCTCAAAAAAAAAGTTGCATTAAAGACAACATAGAAAATAATTTTTTAAAATTTCACTACATTAATTTTTCCACAAAATCATATATAACTCAGAGAGTGAGTTTTATTATTTAAAACATTAACATATTTTAGAAAGCACAAACATTTAAAAAAGAGCTAGTGATACACTATTAGATAAATATCAAAATAGTAGAATCATGCCATTAGGTTAAATTGGGGGAAAAAGGATGCTAATGTATACTTTGACTAATTACTCCATCACAAAAGGACTCCTTTCTTTAATATTTATTTTTTAAATAATTCTGATAATGTTTTTAAACTTCATCTTGAATTCCCCTCACCCCTGCAGAAAGCCAAGTCATATGACCAAGAATTTGATTTACTTAAAAAAAAGTTTTCTCCATTAAAAACTTTGTTTTTATTTTGTTTCAAAACTTTAAATATTATGTTAAAATTTTTATTAAGACACAAGTCTTTGACAATTTAAAGAGAAAAAAAAGGTCTGTATTTATTTACTTAATTGATTAGCTAAGCAGGAGCTCTCTAACTTGCCAACACTAGAAGAACAGTGATCATCATTGTCCAGTTCCACTATTGATTAGTTCAGGAACTCTTTTTTTCTATTATACACCAGTTTGTTTTCTCAAATAACTGGTAGACCCCTAAATTTTTCTTGAAATTTGCCATATTTTTTTTAATTTAGTGCCAATTGTCTACAGTTTTATTGCAGTTCAGAACTCTCATGTTCAAGCAGCGCACCAACCTTCTCTCTCCAATGACAAAAATTATAGATGTATATACCATGTCTACCTCCAATTATTTAGTTGTTTTTTTTCATTTTTTTAACACTATAAACATAAAAACGAAATGGATTCATATATTAAGCTTCTTTTTAAAATCTTTTTTTTTTTTTTTTTTTTTTTTTTTTTTTTTTTTTTTTTTTTTTTTATGAGGCAATTGGGATTAAGTGACTTAGCCCAGGGTCATATAACTAAGAAGCATTAAGCATCTGAGGTCAGATTCAAATTCAGGTTCTCCGGACTCTAGAGTGGTTGCTCTATCCACTGCATGATCCGCACTGGTGGATATACTCTTAAAGAAACAAATTCTGAGTTTGAACTCAATTAAATCTAGCAATAAAATGACTGGCTATAACAATTAAATTCGCAGGAAAACCAATTTTATAAAATAATGGAATTATAAAATGTATTAAATAACAATTGAATTCCTTTGTAAACAACAGATTGATATATATATATATATATATATATTGCATAAAATTTGAACAGAAGAAACACCATGTAGGGTCTAGAGGCTCAAGTCCAAATTCTTTCTCCTATATGTACCAGCTATTTGATAACGGTTACATCTTTTTTTTTTTTTTTTTTTTTTTTTTTTTAATAGCCTTTAATTTACAGGATATATACATGGGTAACTTTACAGCATTAACAATTGCCAAACCTCTTGTTCCAATTTTTCACCTCTTACCCCTCCCACCCCCCCCCTAAATGGCAGGATGACCAGTAGATGTTAAATATATTAAAATATAACTTAGGTACACAATAAGTATACATGACCTAAAACATTATTTTGCTGTACAAAAGAATCAGACTCTGAATTATTGTACAATTAGCTTGTGAAGGAAATCAAAGATGCAGGTGTGATAAATATAGGGACTGGAATTCAATGTAATGGTTTTTAGTCATCTCCCAGAGTTCTTTTTCTGGGTATAGCTAGTTCAGTTCATTACTGCTCCATTAGAAATGATTTGGTTGATCTCGTTGCTGAGGATGGCCTGATCCATCAGGACTGGTCATCATCTAGTATTGTTGTTGAAGTATATAATGATCTCCTGGTCCTGCCTCATTTCACTTAGCATCAGTTCGTGTAAGTCTCTCCAGGCCTTTCTGAAATCATCCTGTTGGTCATTTCTTACAGAACAGTAATATTCCATAATTTTCATATACCACAATTTATTCAGCCATTCTCCAACTGATGGACATCCATTCAGTTTCCAGTTTCTAGCCACTACAAAAGGGCTGCCACAAACATTCGTGACATACAGGTCCCTTTCCCTTCTTTATAATCTCTTTGGGATATAATCCCAGTAGTAACACTGCTGGATCAAAGGGTATGCACAGTTTGATAACTTTTTGAGCATAGTTCCAAACTACTCTCCAAAATGGTTGGATTCGGATAACGGTTACATCTACTAACTCTCAGTGCCCCCAACCAACTCTCAGAAGACTGTAATTTAGAGTTCAGTTGTAGCCCTGCATTTCTTGGAAAGAGCTTCTATGGAAAGAATTAATAAAAGGACTTATAAAGAAAGGAGTTCCTTACATTGGAAAAGTCACAAGTCTGGATTGGCCTTTCCCTGTTTCAAACAATAAGAAAAACAACAAAGTAAATAACAAATCTAGAATACTAATTTCTTTTGTACTTTCTTTGGAAAGCAAAAGTTATGTTTTCACACACCAACTCACACACAAAGTCCTTTGCCAATACCTATACACCTCTTCTGGTAAGATTATTGGAAATACGTATTATTTATGTATTTTTATGTTTATGAATTACTAGTAAATGATTTTAACTACAAGTTGTTTTTGGTTACAAACTCATTCTGAAAAAGCTGAAGTATATATTCCAATCAGATTTTAACAAACAATAAAGTATTTATTTTGCAAAATATTTAGTGCCAAATGTTAGAATATCTCTTGTGCATTGAGAAAAATTAAATAGGTATTCATTATGCATATAATATGTGCAGTGTGTTGTCCTTTGAAAATATTTAATATATACTTAAAGATTTCTTTGAAAACTTTAACTTTATTGTTGGTATGTTTTGAAAAAATGAATTAACCATTTGAAATTTAAAATGGGCATTCCCCTTTCCCATCCAGAGCCAGGATTACTTCCTTACCTTCTTTAAAAACAAAACAAACAAAACAAAAACCCTTACAATAACTGGTTAGCAGGATGCTTCAAAGCTACAAGCATAATAAATGGATAGAAAAAAAAATCTTTGGAATTATTTTATCATATAAATTGTCCTTTATTATATAGTTTTATACTTAATCCACGTATAATTTAAAAATATTCCCTGCATTTCAAATCAGAGGTGCTGGCATCAGCAGAAGCAGTGGTAAATATTTATTAAGCACTGTGGGAATATACAAACACTCAAGCTCTTCTGTTGGCATATCCTTGGAGACACATGGCCAGCTCCCAACGTCCTACTTTGCTCTGTCTCGAGCCCCAGATGTTGACCTAATTACTTCCCTGGTTTCCGTTACCACCTTTCTTTCTCCTGGCTCCCTTCACTTTACAGGAACACTGTAGTGTCCTACACTACATTATAAAGTAACAGCTCTACCTCTAAGAGTATCACACAGTCTTTTTAGTCCAACCTCAGCATCTCAACAGATTAGACAACTGGGAACCTAAATTTAAGCAATCTGCTGCAACGGAAACAGGATTTGAATCAAGGACCCTGATTTCAAAGCCAGTGGTACAGGGGAGAGACTGAAAGACTTGGAGTCAAGAAAACCCAAGTTTGAATCTTGGCTCAAATATTTATTTGCTGTGTAGCTCTAAGTCATTTAACTACTCTGAAAAAATGAGAGTAATAATATCAATTGTTTCAGAGATTTTTTTTTTGTGACATCAAAGAAGATATATATAAAATGCTTTGTAACCTTCAAATGCTATTAAAAATCAGGTTAGCTGTAATTACTCCCACTGTACAATTCTAATTCCCCAATTGTAGAATGTAGGCTTTTAACTTCATCTTCTCTAACCCATTTACTAACTTGGTATATGATTCTTTTTGAAGTTTTCTGAGCACATTTACTTCTAATCACTTCATGGAAATATAAAAATAACAAAACCAGGGGAATTAGTAAATTGCTAGACTTCTTCAAAAGCTTATCAAAGGTAGCCAACAGAAGACTTAAGTTAAATGAAAATGGACCAACATCCCTCTTTTATTTTTAGCTCCTTTTCTATGCTCCACTAGACTTATTCTTTGCATTTTTGCCTTTCATTAACATAAAAATATGTTAATCCTCAAATTCTCTCAATTTCATTCTTTCTTTTTTTTCCCTTCCTTCATCTCTGACACAAGTAATAACAGTTTTTAAAAAAGTATTTCATGTCTCTGATGAAAACTGGGCTAATGTATAGATCACTGGACTACATGAACATTTTTCTAAGGCCTCAGGATAAAAAATTATATCATCTCCAGATTAAAAAAATTAATAAAATCTGAATGCAAATCGAAACCTATTTTTTTCTTTTTCTTTGAAATTATTTTTTGCTTCTTTCATTTTTGTAAGGACAAAGATAATGTAGAAATATGTTTTACAAGACTTCATATTTGTAATGAACTTTGAATTTCTTGTCTTGTTAAAATATGGGGTGGGATTGGGGAACAGAGAGAATCTGGATTTGAAAAAAATAAACTCTATTTTTAAAATATTTTGATAATTATTTCAATATAACTAGCTTCTGTGGTAATTCCATGTACTTTATTATTAAAAAATTCTGAAAAGTGGAGTTTATAGAAGCAACCACACTACCAGAGTTCTATAACCCCCCCCCATTACACACACAAAGTAATGACAGCCATCTATAGATGATTTTTTTCTTCACAAAGCACGTGATTAAAAATAGAATGTCAGAACTGAGAGAGAATATAGTGCTCATTTATACAACCCATTCATTTTGCATATGAGATGGGAGATTAGAAAGAAATATTCTAAAGATGGGAGCAATTTGAAATGGGGAAAACTAATGATGGCAGAGACAGAGACAGAGACTATCTCTGTCAAAGATATGGAGACAAAAAGAAAAAGATATGCAGAGAGACAGATATAAACACACACATATACACGAAATACTTTATATAATATGTATAAGTCATATATCTAAACCTTACAGTGTAAAACCATATTATATATACAAATGAGCAACTATGTCACACTGTAAGAAAATGTTCTTTATATGTAATATTGAATTGCACATCTATATGTATGTCAACATAGGTATATATATTTATGTATGTAAATAAATGTATATTATATACACAGTATTTATATGTATACATAGTATATTGTGTATATATATATAATGTATATATGTGTGTGTATACATACACTAGAGAGATACTTAACATATGACAACATTACATATATAGTAGTACTAAATTGCATAACTGTATTATGTATCTGAACATATGTTTATATATATACATGTGTGTGTGTGTGTGTGTGTGTGTGTAAATACAGTCACACTATATAAATAATATCTGTGTGCCAGATATAGATATAGATATGTGTGTGTTTGTGTGTATATATAGATGCTTGACATGAGTATGTTGCACATAGAGTAATACTGAATACATATTTATATGTGTATATCTAAATATATATATATATATTATATACATGTATATTGTATGCACTATATATATCTGTATGTATATAAAATATACTTTATATACATAATGTATAGGTATGGGAATACCTATTCCCTACCTATTCCCACATCCACATATATTCATATGCATATATATATATATATATGCACTAGATAAATATTCAACATGATTATATTACATATATAACTTTGCTTTGTACTGCAAGTTGACATGTATGTATGCATGTGTATATACAAACATTGACATATTTTCACACTATACAATATCCATATACACATGTGTACATCTATGTGTATGTATGGATATATACCTATGTGTATATTGGAAAATATCAGGACAATATTAATAATCAGTTTGTAGAGGAACAAGACCTTGGAGAAAGGATAAATGTTCAAAAATGGAGAAGAAAGAGAATGGAAAGTGTAATAATTTCCTGTTTATCAACAGCAAAAGAATTATCTTCATTATTACTCATATCATCAAATTAGAAATTAGAAAAACTCCTGCTGTTCTAAACATCCCTCAGTAAAGCTACTCAGGAATACAAGGCAGGAGAACCTGATTTCTGAATCCAGCTCTGTCATTAACTAATTTTATGAGTTTTTTTGCACAAAATTCTTCACCGTTTTTTCCTTCATATCTGAAAATGAGCTAATTGGACTAAATGATTTCTAAGGTCCCTTCCATCTTTAAAAATCTATAGTTCTAGGAGAAAACAAATAAACAAAAAGTATTGCAGATTTAGAGCTAGAAGAGACCTTCTCTTTAATACTGTTGCCTTCACTTGTGAAAAAGTAACTTTTCTAGGTCTTTCCTACCTAAGCACAAAATAGTAAAAGGATAATTCAAAATCCAGCTTTTGAGTTCAAATCTAGCCTAGAAATATAGATTCTGGCATCAAAAGAAGTTCAGAGTCCTTTGGGGCTGGTAGATGCCAAAGTGGATTGAAAAATCACCCATGTGTCATTACACTCAGAATTCAAATCCGCCTCGGAAATTTACTAACTCTGTGATCACCAAGCAAGTCATTTAATCGTTGCCTATCTCCATTTTCTCAACAGTAAGAAGGAAATAATAATAGCATCTATCTGGGAGAGTCATTGTAAAGATTAAATAACATAATATTTTTAAGTTCTTAGCACAGTACCTTGAAAAAAATAGGGCCATAATAAATATCTGTTCCTTCCCCTTCCATTTAGCATTAACACCTCATTTTACTGATAAGGAACCAAGACTAGAGAATTAGAAAAGATGATGGATTTGAAATTCATTCATCCATTCATCTAAGGGTTCAAGAATTGGCTCTGCCATTTAAATGTATTAAATGTATTGATCCTATAGAGGTCATTTAACAACTCTAGGTCTCAGTTTCTTCATCTGAAAAAATAAGAGTTTTGGATTAAGTGAACTTTAACATTCCTTCTAAACCTTCTCTTAAACTGCTGAAACTGACCGAAGGTTATCCAAATACTAAGCATCGGAAGAAGGTTGTTGAAGCCAAGTTCCCTGACTCCACAGCCAGTATTTTTTCCAATGTACCACAGTCTAAACCACCATTCAGCATCTTTACTTATCTAAAGAATAAAGGACATTTACCCATGTAAATGTTTATTATTACCCATTATGACAAGAACAAGTCTAGTAAAAATAGAAACATTTAAAAATAATTTACAAGGAAATAAAAGGCTTTTGAGTTTGTTTCTAGTTAGATATTTATGGAAAAAATCAAGTATACATTTTTATAAACGCTAAAGTCAAATATGTTCATGATAAATGAATGCCAGTGAAGTGAAAACTTCACAGAAAGAATGACCACCCAACCTGGATTGCTGAATTCCCATGTAAAATATGTGGGGCAATATTTGTGTGGCATTTGGTAAGTAGGTGGTATGCTAATGGGAAAGGTTCCAGCTGACATAATGCTTATAAGTACATTTGAGAGTTAGAAAAATGAAATTCCACCCAGAAAAACACAATTATGTGCACATGTCATATTCTATATTAATCAATGCAGTAAGCAATTACTTAGTACCTGTTACAAAAAAGTCAAAAAGTCAATTTTTATGATGTTTTCTGAAATGAAACATTTTATGAAATAGAATATTCCAATGTATATAGCCAGGAAGACATAGTGAAGAGACAGATAACTTTTCTAGATGAAGATACATTCTATCTTCTGTACCATTTAAAAATTTAACTATGTAAACAATGTTTAACAATTATTAATTTTTATTATATATAAATTAAAAATCCTTTTTATGAAATAAAATATTTTAATGTACACACCCAGAAAGATGCTGGAGCAGCTAGGTGACATACTGGATAGAATGATGGGTCAGAAGTTGGGAAGACTCATTTTCATGAATTCAAATGGCTTCACACACTTACTGGTTGTGGAATCTTCACCTTGTTTAACTATTTGCCTCAGTTTCCTCATCAATAAAAAATAGCTGGAGAAGGAAATGGCAAACTATTCCAGTATCTTTGCCAAGAAAACCCCAAATAAGGGTCATAAAGAGTTAGATACATGTGAAAACACTGACATCAAAAGTTAGAAAGATAGGTCAGGACAGCCTGTCTATCTGAAAATAGATGTGTGTACATATGAATGGCTAAACAATTCACTTTCTGTCTCTTTCCTTTTCTCTTTTTAAATTGAAGAACTAAACATAGTTTTGAACATGGACATGCATGTCTTATAACAACAAAAAAGCATACCAGGACAATGTTGTGATTCATAAATACAACATCAAAATTAAGGTCTGTTATGTTTTGAGATTTCTACAAACCATTAAGTAAACTTATAAGTTATCAAGGCTGTTCAATTGTCTTTGAATGCTAAACTTGATAACTTACTTGCATATGTCATCTTCTGGGTCTTCTAGCCCAAATCTTTCATCAAAAGTCAGTTGTATCCACATGTTTTCTTCTTCTGTTACTAATCTCCATACCAAGACTGTATTTCTTGGGTAAGTATGAGGGAACTTGGGGCTATGAATACTTCCATTCGTGGTCACTGTAATAATCCTCTCATGCTGGGGATCTTGTACTCCTAAAATAAAACACACACAAACACACACACACACAAAGATGCTTTTAGTAGACTGATCCAAAATTCTAGGAGATAGTATATGATTTAATTTTTGCTATTTGACTTGAGGTCAAATCATAGTTTCGCCACTTTTACATAGGCAAGTCATTTTTTTCCTTTTCTAAGACTTCATTTCCTCAGCTATAATTGGGCTAGATGATGTCCTTTCCAGACTTGAATTGACGATCATAGAATCTATAATACCTTAACTAAAATTTAATTCTTTGGAGAATGCAACTGGTCATGACCCATAGTCATACAACATCACCATAAGAATAGTCAAATATAGAAGCCTCAATAGTTTAATAGCTAACTATTTGAAGACATCATCCATTTTTATACACCACAAATAGCAAAATATAACTATATTATATTATATATATATATAATATATATATATAATATTATAATATATATAATATATATATATATAATAATATTATATAATATATATTATATTATATATATTAGTTATACTCCAAAGTCAGGCACTATAAATATTTTTTTGATCCAGACATGATTTCATCTGTTGAGGATTCTTAGTATTTTATATCCCTAAATTTGTTGGTAATTCAGTCTTACTATGAATTCTCTAAGTCTCTTAGTCTGGGTTTCTAAGAATTTAAATGACTCACCTACAAACACACACTTACTGTGACAAATTCAGGTTTGAGCCCAGGTTTCCTAGTTTCTAAGCCTTGTTCTCTATTGCTATAGTACATCTCCTCTGGAAATTTCATTGAAATACACTTACTCCAGAAATATTCATTGATTCTAACAAACTTCTATTTCAATTAGTTTTAGATGTGATTTTAAAAAATCCAACCTGAATAGAAACATATATATATATATATATATATATATATATATATATATATATATTTAAATATTGACAAATAATAAATATAAACATATTTAACTGATTATAGATGTGCTGCATATGTTTGTTTTGAGATACAAATAAACTTATTTTTCCTATTCGACAATTATCCATAAAACAAGAACTATTTTTTCAAACTTTTAAGGAATCATATTAGTATCATTAAATCTAAAACCACAATTTCTAGGATTTATCAGCTACATAATAATCAAATAAAATACATAGGGGAAGGGACATATTAGGAGCCATTTAGCATACTATCACCCCTCATTTTGCAAATGGGAAAACTGAGACTGGCTAAACAATATGTTCCAAATCACACAATTTGAAAACATCAAAAATCCAGGTCTTCTAAATAAAGAACCAACTTTCTTCTCACAATCTAACACATTGCCTTTTCAAATTTCTAGATCAACTACAAAGCTTTGATTTTACAGGCCAGCTATGAAACAGGTAATAATTTATACACATGAAAATTGTTCCCATGTATAATACATATACATGGCCACAGAGACAATCACACATTGTTCCTCCCTAACTCTACTTTTGTATACATATACTTGAATGGTATAATTAGATCTTAAAATACAATTACAACAAATTGAGTATATACCACTGTGTTTGGGAATAAGATCCTTTCCTTTATTCAGACTAGAAATTAAATCTTTAATTTATTTAACTTCTCCCTCCATTGTTTTGTCCTATATATTCAGATTAATTCCTTGTGTTTCCCCATTTTCTTTGCTGAGACATATCCCTTCTTGCATTCAAGGAAAGGGATTTCTCTGTCCATCCTGTTTAAAACAAGTTTCTGATTTCAAATTTCTTTTTTCTAATAATTTCAGCAATTCAGTAATTTCAATAATTTTTCAGTAAAATAACCAACATATTGGTTATTTTAAAGTTAAAGTAATGTGAAGATGACAATTAATTGCATCACTTTTTCACCTGGAAGTTATTATTAGTCAAATATTTCTGACAACTGACAATATCAACAGCCTTCCACATCTTAACTGGAATATACTAGGGTGATAGCAAGGTTACACTAAGAAACTTCTTTGACTTTAAGCAGTTTAAATTTGCCTAGATGCTGTGTCTCATTCATTTTTTTTTTATAGTATCTTTGTATACTACTAGTAGAGTGAATCATTTCATTAAGACAAAGAGGAGGAAAAGAAAGCAAAAGATACCATATTAACCTTGATTTAATAAATTTTGATTGTAATAAAGCTTTAGAAATATTGGGGTTTTATGCATAGAGGGAGTACATTTCTCAAACTATTTTATGTGCAGTTAATTAAAAGGGCTACACAGTTTACAATATACATTAAAGTTACAGCATTGTTAGTAAAAAAAAAAAAAAATTCCTAAATAGAGCAACACTAAAAATTCAAAGTAAATAACTTAATTTTATTTTCCTTTTAATTTAAAGTGCTCAATGGCCATAAATTAGGTAACCTGAAAAATATGAATTCCTTGCAGAAACATGATTTTTATAGATACTGATAATTGAAAGAATATCATATGAAATTTTAGAACAATTAAATTCTTCCAATCTTATTAATATGTGGTAACTTTTGGGCCTTCAGTTTTCTCAACTATAAATGAAAGGTTTGACTAGATGATATCTCATCTTTTGAACTCAAAAAAACTTTTGATTCTGTAGTATTGCTACATTAGTTTAAATGTACTTGAAATGATACTTTAAATAATAAATGCTTCTATTAATTTATTACCAAGGAAAAATGTGAACATCAAGAAAATACACTTAGAGCTACTCCCAGTCTCCTCCCCCCATCCTCAAAGAGAAAATACAAAGGCATTTAATAAATTTGTCTCATCTCAAAAAGTCTTCTTTCAGAATGAGATTATGCCATCCCTACCACCATGTCACTAACAAAATCAAATTACTGGAGAAATTTAGTAGTGTGGAAAACATTTCTATGTAACACCTATTCCAATAATCTAAATATTTTAGGAAGTAAGACAGTATGACAAAGAGTCAAGCAAACAGTCTCATCATAGAAATGAATGAACTATTTTTCAGGTTAAGTGTCCCCCACCTTGCCCCAGGCAGATTTTAGATAATTTCATATTTAAGTTTTTGTTTTCCTGCTTTAATCAATACCTAAATGTCTATGACTTTCTATTTACAAACATAGCAAGGCTTATTCTTTCACCTACAGTTTAGTAAATTGCAGTGTTATTAAAGGCTCTCAATTCTATTTTTGTATCATGAGTTAAAGGTTGATGGCTAGAATGCATATACTTAAATTGTGTTTACCATATCCCTTTTCTTTCTAATTCTGAATCCATTAGACTGTAATTAAACATAATTTAAAGGCTGAAAATCTATGTCTTATTTGTGGTAAAGGAATTATAAATGTTCTCTAAAGTTGAATTGCTGCTCACAAAAAGATTTATGCAAAATGTTCTGTGGATTTTGCTACAACACACATATGATTTACAAATGACTGTCAAAGTGTTGTGTGTAACACAAATAACTAGGGACATAATTTTAAAAAAAAGAGGAGGAGGGCAAAATGGGCCAAAGATCAATAGGAAATTGGACCAAACAGGACCTTTTACTTTCATTTTTATTAACTTAAGCACCAGTTTTTTTTAAAGTTAGAACTGAACTGCTAGAAAAAGGGATCTGTGAATTATTTAATTGATTTTTTTTCTTTTGCTTTTTGCTTAAGAGATTATTCCAAACATTAGGTTATTAAAAGGGGTCATGTTTTTGCTAGTTAGCTCATTTTATAATCTCATCTCACACAGTTTCTTCAGTCCATATCTCACTAATTCAAAAACACAAAGGCACACAAAGAGGTCTGAAGTTCAGTAAAAGTTAATAATAATAGGAGTTCATATGAACAATACTGGCTGAATGAAAAAAAAAAAAAAAAAGAAAGTGAGAGTTCTAATCTCTCTGCCCTGTCAAAGTGGGGTCTTATCTTTAATTTCCAGTGGTATTATCTTAGAAAGGTTATTGCCCAATGCTTGTCCAACTAAAAGTGACCAAGATGGCTAAAGGCCACTGAGTCCTTAAAATATGAGGATCATTTAAAGGAAATGATAGGATGTGGTCTAGAGAGGAAATGTGGTCTAAAATCCCATCTTCTATGTATAAAAAATGATTCACTCCTCTTTCTCCATCTCTGTCTGTCTGTCTATCTCGCTTTTTCTGTGTGCATATGTGCATCTCTGTCTCAGTGTGGGTGTGTCTTTGACTCTGTCTCTCAATTTGTCTCTGTCTTTCTCTTTCTTTCTGTGTCTCTGATTCTGTCTTTGTGTTTGTGGATCTCTGTCCCTCTCTCTGTCTCTCTGTGTCTGTCTTTTCTCTCCTGTCTGCTCCCCTCTCCTCTCCCCTCTCTCTCCTCATCTTGTTTGTACTTGGTTCTTGACATGTTGTGTCCCTCACTAAACTGTGAACTCCTTAAGGGCAAGGACTTTTTTATTTTATTTTATTTTTTGCCTAGCACCTGAAAGATGCTTAATAAATGCTTGACCATATTGATTTAAAATGAGCATAATGCTTGTCAACTTTATGTCTGTCATATATGAAGAGAATTATACTTGTTCTTGATTCCAGAAAGAGGAATTAGGCACAAAAAAAGGTGGAAATTGCAATTTTTTTACACTTTTTTGTAAAAGGAAAAGCAAAATGTGATCCAAAACTGAAATAGGCATCTCCATAGACAGCAGAGGTCTTCAGAGGCAATTTGGATTGCACAAATTGCTTTTGAGTGGCTGTTTATTTTGAATTAGATTGTGGTTGACATCCCTTCTGCATAGCAAATACTGAGAATCTAAAATATTGACTTTATCAGTTATAATATCTGGACTAGCTCACTATAGGATCTCAGTACCAGCCTGAGTCCTTGATCTTAGAAAAGGAGTGAAGAGGCTGAACTCACATGGATGGTCAAACATGGAATCTATTTATTCCAAATTCTCTCAGCCTTATATAATTATATACCTTACAAAATTACAGTACACTGTGCATATACTAACTATATACAGCTCATGCAGGACCACATAAATAACTTGCTATTGTGTGTAGATGTCTCTTTACCAATTGGTATCACTCTGCTTTAACTACAACATAGGTTGTCACTGCCCTCTGACTTCTCAGGAAGGCTGAGAGCCCTTAAGGGAGATGGGCAGCTGAACCAGACACTGTCAGGATGTTGTGCCTCAGTTTCCTTTGATTATTTTACCTCAGTTTCCCTAATTGTTCTACCTCAATTTCTCTGAATTGTTTTGCCTGATTGCAACATCCTCTCTCCTAATCATCATGATCCAGATAAAGAAACCTTCTGTCTTAGATATCATGACCCCAGACCTTCCCTACTTATCAGAATGTCCAATGCCTCTCCCCACCCTGTTAGAATCGGATTGATAATCCCTTCCTGCTCTCAGTGCTCTGACTCCTCCCCTGCCTCAGTCTACCACAGTTTCTTGGAGCCATGTGTGTAGATATACTTCATGGGAAGCACACATTAGCTGGAGATGCTGGATTCTTGGAGAGTCATTCAGCACTGGGATCAAACCAGAGGATCCCAGCAAATCTCTCCTTTTCCAAATAAAATATTAAAAACTCTTGCCTCAATTTTTCCACTATTAAAAGGAGGGTTTTTTTTTACTGGGCTAGAAGGGTCTTGCCCAGGATTCCCCACTATCTGTGGCCCTCTACAATTAGAGGTTCCCCTTCCCTGGAAGTTAGATAGTTATTTATTAGGGATTTATAGAAAAAACTCTTTCTTGGGTATTAGCTAGATTGGATGATTCATAAAGTCCTTTTAATTGAACTTTTGTAACCCTATACTACCCCCGCCCCCAACTTGTTATTGTTGTTGTTTGTCCTTCATTCTCAAGGAGAACCATGACCTCAAGGGATATGACAACATGGCATGCAAATGAATTGGATTTGAGGGAGAGCTTTGCGGAGGCACACTTGCCTCACTTTCCTCTCCAGAACCCTTTGGGTCCAGTGGCCAGATATAAATCAAGACGACTGGAGATGGCCTTGGGATGGCCAACTTATGAATAATTAAGAAGTGTTTATATTCACCAAACAATTTTTGAAATAGCACAATTTTCCTAAAATAATAAATATGCACTCTCAAAATCCTTCCAGTTTTAAATCCATTGTTTTAACATTATTTCATTCATTTTACCAAACTTAAAAGGACAACTGGGAAGAGAGAGGGAAACCACCAACCAACTTACCAAAAACAAAAAGAAAAACATGACTAAGAAAAGGGACCCTGACTCTGGCTTTCAATCCTGTTTCCTGTCTTTAATTTATTGAACAACCTAAGAAAATTCATTTGATAAATTCTGCTTGTTTTCTTATCTGTAAAATTTGCCTATTTGTGTAATGTAATGTAAAATCTACTTTACATTTTGTGCAATATTATCTCCAAGTCTGTGGGGTATAGGACCCCACAGTCTCCCAACTCCCCCCAAATCATTATTTGTCATCACAGTAAACAATATAATTTTTTTCATTTAGTAAAAGAAACTAAACTATTACAGATTAGCAGCAGCAGCAGCAACAACAACAACAACAAACCTTGATTTCCAGTTTTGTTTTGTTTTATAGAGTGATTTTATTCTCACTTAGCAAAAGCTCACTTAAAATGATAATGAAGCAAGATATTTTTACTCCTCTGACAGTGGCTAAGATTGTTTATGGGCAAGTCTAGGCATGTCTGGGCAAGGTCTCAGTAAAAGTTGAGACTAGCAATGAAAGAATACCAATAAAACACTTTTGGTGCTGAAAATACTACCAGAAAGTAGCAAAGATATAAAAACACTGCCAAGATTTGGTTAATTATGCCTTAAGGGAACCATACAACAATGTTATATAATTTCATCCTTTGGTCATTTGGCAAAACTATTTTTAAACTATGATTTTCTATTGCTAGGAATGAATTGTGCCTGAGAAATGAACAAGATTTTATTTTAAGTGACACAAACAACTTAACTCTCAATATATAAATCAGAGAAAATGTCTCCCAAGTTTAAGAATTCTAAGATTAAAATTAAATGATTCCAAGTAAGAAAGTCTAGTTGCAATATATATAATGGTGTCCATATACTATTACTATTATTTTATGTTACTTATAGGTATGTGTTGCAATAGAAACAACTGAAATGTTCAAATACAAAATCAGGAAAAGAAAAGTGAGAATGTTTATTCATATTACAAAGGAATTCTTCTATTTGAAAATTTTACCAATTTCCCTCATTTTCTAATTCTCTCAACACATTTAAGATATGGTTTAATTTATAAAGCAATATGAATATGTACATATATACACATATATTTTTTTTTAAAACAATTGTGGAAGAAACACAAAAATGTGGCAACTTATCAATTTTATGTAAAGAACAGGCTATGAAACTATCAAAAAATTTAAATACAATGTGAAAATAATAATTGATGAAAAGATAATTTAGTCTCAAATAACATTTCACCTAATTTTTATGGATGTCCATTTTAAATCATATTTATTTTACTAGCTTTTAAAAGATAATATTTGCTTAATTTACAATAATTAATCATATTCTTATAATTCTGAAGTTTCCCCAAGAATGTTAAACATAGTATGTATCTCCTTGTTATGACTCAATCAATTCAAGGTCCAAATAGAATGCAAATGTATTCATGAAGAAGCATAAATTAAATGTCTAGTTAATAAAAAGACCTGAAAATTTTACTCAAGATTAATATCAATTCTACACTTTCTATTGAAGAATTCAAGGCTCTCCACTTCTTTCATGACTATTTAAAATTCCTTAAAGACAAAAATTTAAGATGTGATAATTGTGGTTGTACATATATGCATATGTATGAATATAGAGATATATAAACATACTTTACAATAGTCATCATTATACTCAGCATACAATATTATTAGAAAAAATTAAGTCTAATGATCTTGTTTGTTTAGCCACTATTTTAGAGATGTACCTATATCTACAAAGTATATGTATAATATATTGCATAGAATGAGGCAGCAAAACGTCATGGATGATGAGCTGGCCTTATGAATCAGGGAGAAATGGTTTTGAATTTACTGCTGACACATAACATCTCAGAATCACAGGGAAATCTTTAAAGACTATAAACTATAGATGGTTCTCATGAACATTGCAGGAGGGAAGTTTCCACACTCTGAGATCCTAATACCCAAGGAACTACAGCCAAACCAAAAAGAGAAAAATCACATGCAATCTAAGGATATGCGAATGACCAAAGATACAGGAAAAAAAGAAGACTACAGAAATCAAGGAGTAATTTATTCTTTTCTTCAAAAGGCATTATGAAGTCATGGAGAGACCACTGGCCTTGTAGATAGGAAAATACAAGTTCAAGTAGTGCCTATGACAATACTGGCTGTGTGATGCTGGACAAATCACTGAATCTGTCAATACCTTAAGCAACTCTTGAAGACTATAAACAAGATGCCAATATATACTCATCATAAGCAGTTTCCTTATCCACTAGTTCCATATATCAATGAAACCTCAGCTACAGTACTTATCTCCATACCCTTTTTAAATGCTAATATTGTTTAAATTATATTCTTCAGCCCCACTCTTAACTTTCTCTTCTCCACTTTTCTGTTAAGAATGATGGATCCTCACAACTTCTCTGGAAAAAAACAATCTTCCCTGACTACAACTTGCAAAGCAGGTCTAAATCTGCATTTGGGAAATGGAGTTGCCTTATCTAGTGTTGTCTATATCAATGAAATCACAGTTGTGTATAAAACCAAAACTGAACAAAAGGATTTGTGCTATCATTCATTAATTTCCACAACATGATTGGTTGTTACATAACTTGAATTTTTGTAGTAATATTTTCACACACTTGTAATTAAGACATAGGACCTTTCTTAAATATGCTAAATGATTATTTTTCCTTGCAAAACTGTGCCTACTATGTAAAAGATATTACTATCTTGTAGGAAATATCCACCATATAGTCTTTTGTTCCCACTTTACTTCTAAAGATATAACAAATATATATGTAAAGTTTTTCTGAAAAAAGTATTAATAAAAAATTTAAAAATTTTAAAAACAAGATTATGGTAGGAAACTGGTTGATTTTCCCAAAACACAGGAACATGTTATATAGTCCACTACTTGATCTATTTATGCAGTCAGAAAGTATATAAAGTTTTTGTAACTGTTGTTTTGGTTTAGTTTAGTTTTGCCTCAGCACATATTTTTTTAACTACCTATATGATTGATAATGAAATTGAGAAAGAGAAAACATCTGGATAGTACAAGTCTGTTTCTCTTTAGAATCAGGATGAATTATGTCTCACATTAAGAATACTCAGCCCCCAGTTTGAAGTCAATAATTAAAAGTTTAAAAGAAAAGGAGAGAATAGATAGAATCTTTTGAACAATGAGGAGAGAAAGCAAGAGAGTTTCAAGTTGAAGATCTGGTCTGCAGCGTGGATTAAGTCTAATGAGTTTCATTTGGAGGAATGAAGCTTTCCCCTACCTCGCCCACAGTACAATTTTCTTATTCACTTTTGAGAAAATAGCTTCTTCATTTGTAGTTTGTAGAAATTAGCTTTTGCAGTCACAGAAACTCTGGTTATTCCTCTTTTACGATATTTAAATTGCTTATATGAGTATAATCTAAGAGATCAGCAAATGAAGTAGCTAGAAACATGAACTCCCTGAACTCAAAAACATTCATATAATTCTTTTCCTAAAAACTTTCTGCCAGAAAAATCTAATTTTGTTGGTGAAACAACTATCCTCATATGCCCTCTAAAAATGGGTCTAGTTTTTGCTGGATATACAGAGAAGGATACAATGTTATCCTTGTATAGACATGGACTTTGCATAAGAAAAAAACAACTGTTTATACTTTTGTTTTGGTATTTTAAGTAAACAATTAAAATGATATTACCTCACAAATAATATAACCAGTCACTTGTCACTTACTGTCATTCCCTAAAATAGCTTGACCACTTTGAAGGAAGCTTAATAAGCTATACAAGCTTATATTTAGACTTGCAGAGGAAGTTTTAGAAAGCTAGATCAATGAAAATTCATTAGCAAATTTTTGTTTTAAAATTAGAGAAAGCAAAGATCCATTACATATGAGATAACCAGTTATATTTCTTTTTTGGCTGATTAAAAATAATTTCATGTTTCATTTATTCATATTAAAGGAAATCATTATTACTAATAAAGATTTCACATACATAGATGCATTAAAAATAATACTTGCTTTTTATTTCATAAATAAAAAAACCAAAAACCACTCATTCTAAGTTGACTCCAAATATGAATTATTTCAAAAAAATGAAACAAGTATGCTATCAAAAGAAAATCTGAAGCCCCAAAAGTAAAGGACAAAGAGGGATATACTACTTTTTTGAAATAGCAAGATTTTGTTTTATTATCATTAATCAAAAGTATTTGCAAGAAATGGGAAAATTATTTTGAAACAGGTCTGAATTTTAGAGATTCCAATGAACAAGCTATAAATTATGGACAGTAATAAATGATTGTTGTATTGAATTAATACTTGATTGGAAAAGCTCGAAATTGCAAAAATAAAAAAAAAGATTAAATTACATTAGGAGTTTATTCAAATTCACTCTTCTCAACTTCATCAAAGGCCTTGATAAACTGTCATTTCCTTGTTTAATTCACATGCTAACTTAAATAGAAAATGAATGCTGTGTTCCTATGTGAAGAAGAATGTCTTATCCCATCAGTTATATGAAGGCACAATTTTTTTTAAATCAAATTTTATGTTTCAAAATAATTTTAAAGACTTTGCTTACCTTTTAAATGTTCTTTCTTCTATTTTCTATGCCAGTCCAGATGCCTGGGTATAGTTCCTCCCTGCCAGTAGATGGAGATAGTACAATTGAGACTTTTGGTGACCTCAAATCCTAGTTTAGGTGGTTCAGAATCCTCATTTCAGACTTTGGAAGTAGCCAATTGGAATTATTTTTTTTAAAGACATGAGAAATTGCATAAAAATGATTAAATCAAATTAACTTTATTATTGTTTTTGACTCATCATTTGGGGAAGGGGGGGAGTCTTGGCTGGCATAGAAAAAAAAATCAAGAAAGAGCATTAACTTGGAGGATATGTTCCCTTGACTCTTCAGTCTTCCTAGGTTCTTGTTCCTCCCAACTCCCCAATCATCTTGAGCTAAAACAGTACTTAAACAATAGGTAAGGTGATAGCTATTTCTTTTCCTACTTTAGCAGACTGTTGCATGTCATTTTTTTTCTGTAGTTCTGGATGATTTCAGCTGTATTCCATATTCAAGTGGAAGGAGGAAGAGAGGAACAAAAAACTAGTTTCTTCTTCCAACCAGTAAGTCAAAGGAGCTTTGAAGACTTCTAGAACACAATTTTCATGGATATCTCTGGCTTTTCAAACCCACACCATTTCATTATTCTTCAAAAGCCTATATTATCCATAGTTATTCAAAGCAGAAGTTCAGAAAGTCCATGCATGCCTGTCCATTTTAACAAGAGGGAAACGGATCTTCTGAGGATAGCATTATGCTTGCTATTCTGGTACTAATGGAGGCAAATATGAACAGTGTCCCAAGTCAAAAGCGATGACATTTTCTTCTTTGAAGAGTTATTCACTTCTGGCCAATTATTATACTGACATTAGATATTCTTATGAGTATAAATAGATTCTTCAGTTGTTTTTGATGAAGGAAAAATTCATAAAATGCAACATCTTTTAAAAGAAATTAATTTTTCTGACATTTTCCAAAAGATAAAGGGCATTTAAATGATATTGAAAGTGGTGATAACGGTAGCAGATAATGTTGATAATAATATGAACATTCAGAATTGATTCAAAGACTAATGAATTCATATGATTATAGTTACAATTTTTTATTCAAATAATATGACTTGTTTTTCACTTTAGAAAAACTAATCTACGTTTCAAATTAATATACATTTTTACTTGTAAATACCAGTCTTCTGGCTTTGCCAGTACATAAATCGCTTTACATTCATGGCCCCAAATCCCTTGATATGAACATGATCATGTAATGGGAAAATATATTTAAATACTCAACCAAGCAAAGAAGTAAAATGTATTCAAGTAAACATACTATCTTAGAAATGGTAAAGTAAAATTAAACTTTCACTTGAATATATGAATCCATCCTATCAGCAGCTCTTCCAGTATGGAAATCACAGATGATTTTGGCTTGGACAATTTATTATTTAATGTCACAGTACTTACTCTGAAGTCAGGAGGCCTGAGTTCTAATATGAACTCAGCCATTTACTAGCTGTATGACTTAAGCACAACCCCAATTGCCTCTCCTCCTCCCCCAATCATTTAGTGTCTCATGTTCTCCTCTCTTTTACAATCTATAATTACCTTAATATCAAACTATCCCTAAGTTCCTTAAGAACAAGAGTTGTTTTTTGTTTGTTTGTTTGTTTGTTTCTGACTTTGAACACTATCATCCACCTAGAATGTTGACCTCTGTATATGGATTCTTAATCAAGTATTTGTTTAATTTATTGATTTAATTTAACTCAAGAATTAATGTGGGTCCTCCTTCCATTAAGGAATATTTTACCTTTAACAGATTTTTTTTTTCCTGAATTGTTTCAGTAAAAAATCTGATAACATTGAGGACAATCTATTACTGATTCTTGAATAACAGACACAATAATTAAAACAAAATTTAATGACAATTTTATCTTGGAAGCTAACAGTTAAACCTGAAATTGGTATCTCAAAATCAAACAAAATTCTGCCTTCTTAAACTACCAATAAACTTTCCTTTGGTACTTATCTTTAATAGTATAATACCAGTATGTTCTTAGGCAGGTTAAATCTTCTTAAAATAGGTTTGCTATCAGGGATTCCAGAAACTCCAAAGACATTTAGGAAACTTCTCTAGATTCCTAGATTCCTCTGGATTTATGAGAATCTTGTTTATGCTTACTACTACTATATTGCTAAAATGAATTACTGACAAGTAGAGTCGGTCAACTCTATTTCTAATTCTTGTATATGTGTGTAAAACTTGATGATTTGACTAAACCTCCTTGTAAGGGTCCATTAAAGAGGTCAGGTGAGCACAATTGAGATGTAAGTTCCCCATATGTGACTGGAGTTGAGTACATAGGGACTTCCTTCATGGGTGGGACCTCCAGCCAAGGAGGGAATCCTAAAATATCACTCTGAGGTCTCATCAAGTTCCGGATGTAATCTTCATTATCAATTGGCTTGTGCCTATGATCTCATAGACCCAGCTTGAAGGAGGAAGGAGTCCATCTTTTTTTCCACCTGGAACTTGGCTTGGGGAAAGATACTAGGAGTGCAGGAGGTCATAGGGTGAGGTGTAAACCACATGAATAAAGTCTAAGCTTGTCTGCCAAAACTCTCGGGTGCTCTGTTGTGCTTAAACTGTGTCCATATGAGATAGCAGCTGGAGGAATTCTGAAGACCTCAAAACAGAGGTAAGATTGATATTATATTTACCAGACCTCCTCTGATCAGGCCTAGGAATTAGGATTGATTAGCATTAGTTGAGTGTGAGAATGGCCTCAACACCTCCTAAAGATTTTAGAATCTCTATAAATTTGCAAAAAAAATTGAAGATTGAGATGTTTTATGATTTATTAAAGTGATTGAAGATGATTTCCTTTTCAAAATCAGTGAAAGGGAAAGAAAGAGTCACTGATGTGCTTAAGATATCAAGTAGCGGTAATATTTTCAAGGAGGAACCTTGATTTGGTAGATCCACAGGATGATACTTAGGTTGATTCCTAGAAAACATATTCTATTTGAATGACACCACTTTGAACAGACTTAAATTAGAGATGGTTTTAGGACATGAAAAGAAGATTCAGATTCTAACAGTATTCTAAAATTTATTTCTATGTCATATAGGCACTATTAATTCTTAAACTTGGGACGGAAATGATGGCAACATATTGCTTAAGAATTCCATAATAAATCTTCAGGCAAGCTTTAAATTGTCTCTGAGCAACATCAAGTACTAGGAAGGGAATCTTCCAACTTGATTCTTTTGTGATCAAAAGCCAATAAAAAAAAAAAAAAACAGATTTAAGAACAAAACAAAACAAAACTTCCTTTAGAGTCTGCTTTGCACAGACATACTGATTTTGGTCAGTCTAGTTACTTGTTGGCAAGTGAGTGTACAAGAGACCTTGCTTTTACAAGACTATAGTTGAAAGTGGAATTATTTTGGTAAAACATCTGGTAGCTTTGTGGCTGGACTAAATACTGAGTAAAAGTGAAAATGTTTTCCCATAATGCGAAAAAAGCAAAAATAAAAAAAACTCACAGAACTAGGATGCTTATATCCCCAATTACATGTGACCTTACAATTAGATGAATCTATTCTCTTTAATATATTCCCTAGTCCCTTTCTTGCCTTCCAGCCTGCAAATAACCACTTGTCTCTTTAAAGAATAGATGCTTTGATGCTTTGATATTTTTTGGATCCTTTAAATGCGGAAAAAAATGTAAAAGTTAGTGTGTAGAACTTTCAGAAGAACTCTATCCACAAAGTACAAATCAGTAGAGGTAGCAACATAATACCTTGTGTTACAAAAGGATAGTATATAGCAAAATAGGGAATAAGAAATACTTCTATTGGAACATTTTGAAACAGATGCTTATTAATCTATTTTGGTTGGTTCTGAGTACAGATCTATTATTTCTTTTGTGTAAAATATCTCTAATGATGCCCCATGGCACTAATTTATAGTGTTAGCTTCAAGGGCACTGAGAAGTTACTGATTGGTCCAGATTCACATAGGTGGCAGAGCCTGAACTCAGTTCTTAACTAGCACCAAAACAAATCCTCTTTGCATTACATGCCACACTGCCTCTCACTCATTGTATTAATTGATAAAAATAGCACCTATAACCCTCTTTTTTCTAGCAATGATTTCTATTTTTAAAAGAATTCTTCAGAGCTTATGTTTTCTATTTTAGGCTATTAAAACAAGAGTTTAAAGGAGAGGAAAGGTTTTTAATTCTTTAAAAAAGTTTCTTTTATAAAGCAAAAAATCTTGAGCTAAAGCATAACAAGCAAAGTCAGAAACCACTGTTTCAACTATGATATCCTTTTAATAGATGCAGAGAATCCATAGAACAAAGAACTATATTAATTTATAGCCATAGTTTGAAAAAAAAAAGAGGAATTTATATGACATAAGAGGAATCCACAACATGGGATTATTAAAGCATCTTTTCTGTGAGAAATGCAAGGCTGATTGCTACAGAACCAGCAAGCTTTTTGTATGTAGGAGCACTGACCCTTTTCATACATATTTGGCAGTTTAAATACAGAAAGCAATGTGCAAGCCATGTTTTTAAAGGGAGAACAAATGACTTCTGTAGGGAAAATATCACCCCAAAACAGCCATAATTGCCAGAAGCGTCTGATTTTCATCCATGCTAAAAAGATACACTTAAAAGTTTCCTGCTTTCAAGAAAAAAGACAGGAAATGACTCAATAGTATTGTTTCTGTCTTTAAACAAGAAGAATTTGTTATGCCATTTAGATGTTATAAGGAAAGTAAAATAAGTTGAATTATACATTGGAAAACAATGCTTTTCTATGAGAAATTTTTCTATATGGAATGCTAAAATATAAATTCTTCATTTACTGTTATAGAATACTTGCATCTTATATGAATTGACACAAAATAATCAAGGGAGAAAAACATGACCTGGTCCTAGAATTGGCTTTTTGACTTAGTTAATGAAGTTTAATTTTCAGGAAATATGTAAAGCAATATTGTAATTTCTGTTTTGCTAATAGAGTAAATAGATCATCCTAGTCATTTAATCAATACATATTTATTAAGCACTCACTATATGCCTGGTATTATGCTAAGCACTGGTGATACAAAAGAGGTTAAAAAAGCTAGTTCCTGCCCTGATGGAGCTGACAATCTAGAAGTCTATCTAAGAACTTTTTTGAATACTATTTTGAATAGGTTGGCAACACATCTTCTTTGAACAGTATTTCAAAAACAATTAAAATCATTCTTTGATAAAACAAGATTATAAAAAAATCTATAAATATTGAATTAATAACCCTAATATTTCAACTATAACTTCCTAAATATTGTTATGCACATCCTATTGTTTTAATAGATTGTTTGAAGGCCCCATCTTAGTCTCAGTTATCCAGGTTCATAATGCTATAATCATCATTGACATTTCTCAGAGCTTGTTAATTCTACCTCCACAACATGTCTTGGTTTCATCCTTTCTTATTTCTTACACAAACCTATTAGTTCAAGTCTTCATTCATCTCCTCCTAATGCACCCAAGGCCATCTCTAGTCATTCTAATCATTATCTTCCCCCTGGACCCAGATGACTCTGGAGGAGAAAATAAGGCTGGTGATCTTATGCCCTCCCTTGTTTAAATCCAATTCACTTGCAAGTCATGGCATCACCTCCCAGATGTCATGGTCTTCTCTGAATAAGAAGGACAAATAACAATAACAATCTGAACTACAGAAAAAAGATTCCATATTGCTTTCCCTGACTCCATCCTCTTGTCTCTCCAACCATCTACCACCACACATCTGCTAAAATAATATTCCGAAAGGCATCCATACGATCATGTCACTTCCCTGCTCAAAAACATGCATTTGTTTTTCATTACTTACAGAAAAAGACATTTCAGAATGGCTTTTAAGGTCTACAATCTGGATTCCACCTACCTTTCCAGATTTATTTCAAGTTTCTTCTTTTTCCAAATTCTACATTCCAACCAAATCAGACCATCAATTCTTCCCCAAATGTATCTCACCTCCAAGGCATTTATACAGCCATAAAATTTTCAGAGCCAAGGATGTGTTTCCTCTTCATTTCCAACTCTCAAAAAGCTTATCTTCCTACAATCCCCTACAAAGTCTTCTTTGATTTCTTCCCATTGTTAATCCTCCCTCTTTTTCAGTGTAAATTCTTTGATGGCAGGGACTCTTCTGCATTTGTCTTTTTATTCAAAATGCTAAGACTAGGCTTGTACATAGTAGGCACTTTGTAAATCTTTATTCAACTGAATACTTCATTCATTTGTATAAGACCAAACTTTCATCTGGTAGGCAGCCTTCCATGAGTTGGTACATAGCCAAAGAAACACACATTTTTAATGTTGACCAAATGGGTCTGCAGAAGGACATGATTTCATAACCATCTAATGTTAGACATTCAGACAAAGGAGAGGTGGATATTTACCATGTTCTAGCTGCTGTATTATTTTTTTCCCCAAATTAGATCATGTGATTTCACTACTTTAGTAAACAATAAACTGCTTCTCTCAATACAGATCAGTGCTGAGTTTTCCAAGGCACAAAGTCAATGATTCATTGAAAGTCTCATAGTCAGCCAGTTTCATAAGTAAATCAGATCTTGCAAACTCTAGATTCATCTCTCTCTCCACTAGACCAGGTCATCTCTTAATATTGCACTAGGTATCTAATTGCCTTTAGTAATCTGTGCTATATATGAATTAAATTTGGCAACATATTGATATGCAGCTCTATTTTTTAGTGTGAAAATGAAACCATTAGAATATTTTATTGCCTACAAAACCTAATGTCTTCCCTCTGAATATCAACTTGATTCAGTTCAGAGAGTTCCATGGTTTGGAAGCCAGGTGAGAAATTTCTCAGATTACAGAAATTGATGAAAAATGTTCATTGAGGTTGATAGCCCTTACCAATGGAAACATAGATCTCTGAAATGCAACAAATTATAATTATATTAAAGAAGTCATTCAGGTTGATTCATTCATTCTCTTAAGTCAACTGCCTGTTATTTACTAAGATGTTACTAAGAGTTCACTAACCCTCTATTAAATTTCCTCTTCTTTCAAAAGAAAGGTTTCACTGGATTTTTGTTTCATCTTACAGAGCAGTTTTTTTCATAAAATATCAAAAGCTAGGAGAAATTTTAAAATGTGTACCTTTGCTGAGAAGAAAATAAAACAAACCTCTAAGATCACAATACAGTAGTTTATGATTGGAAAGAAAACACATGGAAATAAGCATGCTTATTATTTTAGGAAATTATTGTTTCCTTCTAGGAAAAGCATTTTAAAATAAGAGCATTTCAATACATTCTTTTCATTTCTATAAAATATTGAAAATTTTATCCTTGTGTTTTTGTATATTAACATGATATTTGTAATATTGTTATAAATTCCATCAATAAATACTTCTTATGGTTGAATTATGTTAACAAAATCTCATATTAGTGCTAGATTTTACACACTATAATTTTTGAATAAGAAAACAGTATGCACATATACTTTTACTATCACACAATCTACCAGAAAAACAAATAATAATCATCATGCTCTTATAAGTTTGTAAGGATTTATTATGCTTACATACATAAATACTTATGCAATAAAACTTTTTAACTGATGAATCAAAACACCCAAAAATATTTCTGTGTAAGAATGACAATAACTGACATTTGTATAATGTTTTATGATTTACAAAACACTTTTAAGTACATATTAATATTTGATTTGCATTGTGATTCATCGGACATTAGAGTCTCTTTTCAGGCCTTTGATACTGGCTAGGTTCATACTATTTTCTTATCCTTGCAACATATACAATAGACCAAAGAGAAAAATCTGCTTTAAAGTGAAAGCAGTGTCATTGTTAAATGAAAATGACTTCTTCAGGCTTCAAAAAAGGTTTTTCTAGAAAACACCAGGCTATCAATCAAATCAAAACAACTTAGATAATTTCTGCATATACTGCCCTGATTTAGAAATTTCATTCTACAAAGTTTTGTTTTGTTTTGTTTTTCATTTGAGTGAGCACATTCATGAACATTTGCCATTTCTGAAGGGGTTTAAAAAAAAATAATTGCAAAGTATAATTTGATGATGGACATTTACCTCCCTCATTAAGATATATAGGCTAGTATACCACTTGTACAATGATGAATACCTGAAAAACATATATATATAGCAGAAGTTTTTTGCATTTATATCACAAAATAATAGCAAATTTTATATATATCACCCTATTATTCACCACATATGAAGCAAAGATTAAGAAGCCTGTTTTATTGACTGAAAATTAAAATTAAAAATTAAAATGAATCAGTTTATCTAGGATCATCCAGATTACAAAAAATGAGTAAGCCTAAAGTGATCGACAATGTCATTCCTGATTCTACCTGTATGACTTAGGCACATATTTTCTTCCTATATCATTTATATTCCTTCCTTGAATTCAGGATAAAAACAAGATTAAAAGGATTGAAAATATCCTTATTTTCCACTTTCCTCTACCTACCATACTTCCCTTCTTGATCCATTTTCTCACGAAATGTCTTCATTTCTGTTTTATCTAAAACTGTGAGGATTTCTTTATTTATCTTATTTCCTTAAATGATTAAAACTTAACCTAAATGAACACTGGAGAATAAGAGAAAAAAATGTATTCATGCACACATGTACCCATACTTGTAAAAGTTTTACCTCAAATATAAAATCATGAATCAGCAAAGTAATGTAGGGTCACAGACTTTAGAGCTAAGATTGATTTTAGGTCTCCTTAGGGGTTATTTGAGATTTAACTTCTCCGATATTCTCTTCTCTCTCCCAACATCTTATTTTACAAATGAGAAAACAATAGCTCCAAAGAATTGACTTAAACCTCATCCAGGGTGAATTTGAGGCCTCTAACTATATACCATACTGTAGTTAGCCTCATAAATCAGTACACAACAACAAGCATACATTTTATTGTCACCTCCTCTTCAAAGAAGAAGACCCTACATATTCTATTATAACTTTAAGCTGCTAAATTGCATTAATTATGCTGTATGACTGGCTCTAGGAATATTTTTTCACCTTTTAATCTGCTACCTTCCATAGGCTCAACAAACTAAACATTTTTAGAGAAGACAAACATGGTTAGTTCTTCAAAGAGTACCATGAGCCATATTTAATAGATTTCTAAGATTAAGAAGTGAATGCTTAAAAACCAGTAAGAATAAGAACTTGCTTTTGTTGGTATATGAGCAGATAATCTCACTATAAAAACAACTTATTGGATATACTGCTTATTGTATCCCCATTATAATAAATATCTTATTGATTTTTTTTTTAATTTGTAATATCTCTTTAAAAAATACACACAAAGGAAAAATGAAAAACAAGAAAGTTCATAAGATTAAAGTCTGGGACTTTCAAGATAATAAACAATGTGGGTACACACACTGAGAAAACACAAGGTGAATATATGTAAAGGGCTAAAATTCTTGAGTTGATGCACTGAGGTCAGACAACCAAGCACTTAAGGCTAACTACCGATTGGACAATACTCTATTAGCATATGCTTGGAAAATGGCCCTTCCCACTATTCTGTGCTGGTTCAATCTTTTGGTGTATACAGAGAATTGTGGGAAGAATTAGGGACTGGAGTAAGACAAGCCAGAATCACTTGGGTAGTGGAGGAAGGTCACGGAGATCCTGTGTCCATTCCCTTCACTTCTACCTCTAAAGACCAAGAATAAAGACCAAAGACTTTTACTCATCCGGACTCTGGTTGATACTAAGGTATCCAGAGTGCTAACTCGGTCTTCACAAACATAATAACAATTTCACATGCTTTGCAACTGTAAGCACTGTCTGGTATATGTGGGAAGGAAAACAACATAATCCTTTTCCTTCTATTAACAGTCTTATTTTATAGTGACAGCTGCTACTTCCACATCAAAAGGCTAAAATTTAATGAGTGTGGAGGGAGGAATTCTGAAGACCTACTACAAATATTAGTAATAAAAAGGAAATGAATTACAGGAATGGAAAATGATTTGGAAAATTTAACCAATGATTCTACTCAAGAAGGTTTTGATCTGAAAATCATGGCAAAGATTGGAGGTGAGGAAAGGCAGGCAAAAAAATTAATTGTGCATATCAAAAATGAAATGACCTTAGAGTTTTTCCCCTTCTTTTTTTTTTTTAAATGAATTTGATAATTTGAAGAGAATCAAAGGTCTATTAAGTTCCAAAAGGCAGGATAAAGGGGCATAATAATATCCATAATATTCATATTTCAGTTTTGTTCTGAAGTTCAAAAGAGAGTGTATGTCAATCCACATAACTCTTAAAACATAAAATAAATCTCAGTTGTTAACTCTACTACCTTTGGCCACTAACTACATTAGGCAATCATTATTTTCAAAGTTTTAAGGACGCATTTATTATTTTATCATTCTATCTGGGTTAACATAAAATACTATTATCCAAAAGAATGCTACATATGCTTAATAATAAATAATGCTACTTCTTCAGATTTTTAGTTCACTTCCCCTGTTTCATGATTATTAAGAAAGTTTTTTGTTTGTTTTGTTTTTTAAGCAAAGAGTATATATATATATATATATATATATATATATATAGGCAGAATCTTAACTTTATTGAACAAATAGATTATATGGTTTAGGGAGAGCAAAGATGGAAGAAGAGTTTGCTGTAAGCATTATTACAAACCAGTTTTATATTCTTAATCACATTCAAGAAAGGAAAAAGAAAAGGTAGAATTCTAAGTTTTTCAGTAGCATACTTATAATTCTATTTCCCCTCATATCATGTTGTTCTGGAGTCTATCCTTCAGACTTTGACATATTATAGTCTTTCTTTTTCCTGTTCCCACATCTGTCTTCTACTTGGAAAAAAAAGAAGAAAAAGAAAACAAAACTATGGTGAAACAAGCTAAAAGAAATGCCATAAATGAGAAAAATTTTGATAAGACCACATGTATAACACTGTAATTCTAAAAAACTGATTTAGGCCTGTGGATGAGAAGAGAGCCAAAAAAGTTTTACCTACTTCAACTAGTATTTAACCACATTAATTCATCAGTAAACAGCTGATATCATTCCTTCTTTACCCATGTCTAGCTTGGAAGACACTGAAGCACAGTTTCAAGCAAAAAGACACAGATGTGGATAATTGAGAGCCTCAGGCATACAAGAAAACCTGGAATGTGGTAATTTTGTAAGAAATGATTGTTCTGAACAAAATCATCAAGTGGACTCCAAGACAGAGAAGAACTACAAGGAGTGCTAAGCTCTGGAAACCTGGAAAGATTTTATGAATCATAGGATTATAGAAATAAAGCTGATAAAGGCCATCAAATCTAACATTCTCAATTTACATATTTTTTTTTTAATGAGGTACTAAGCAGATAAATGAGTAAGAACCCAAGGTAAAATGTGAAAATGGGTATTCTTTTCCCACTAAGATCAGTAGGTGAAATAAGGAAGTCCATTATTATCACTATAAGTCAACATTGTTTTAGAAAAGTTGGTTTTATCCATAAGAAAAGAAAAGGAAATTAAAGGAATTAAAATAGGCAACAAGGAAATAAAAATATCACTTTTTGCTGAATTCTAGAAAATCATCCAAAAACCTTCTGGAAACAGTTCACAAAGTTATAGGATAGAAAATAAATCCACACAAATCATCAGTATTTCTGTATATTACTGACAAATCCCATCAGCAAGAGATAGAAAGAGAAATTTAAAACAACTGTAGACAAAATAAAATAGTTGGTGATCTACCTGTCAAGACAAACCCAAGAGTAATATGAACACAATTAAAAAACATTTCTTACACAAATAAAGTTAGATCTAAACAATTGGAAAAATATCAACCATTCACGGTAGGGTGAGCTAATATACTAAAAATGACAATTCTGCCTAAATTGATTTATTTGGTCAGTGCCATACCAATCAAACTGCCAAAAATTACTTTGTAGAACTAGAAAAAATAATAACAAAATTCATCTGGAAAAACAAAAGGTCAAGAATATCAAGCATTAATGAAAAAAATATATACAAAGGATGGTGGCTTAGCAGTATCAGACCTAAAACTATAATATAAAGCAGTAGTCATCAAAACCATTTGGTGCTGGAGGAGCAGCTAGGTGGTCCAGTAGATAGAGAACCACCTCTTTAGTTAGGAGGACTTGAGTTCAAATCTGATCTCAGACATTTAACACTCCCTAGCTGTGTGACCCTGGGCAAGTCACTTAACATCAAGTGCCTCAGCAAAAACCACAAACAAACAAACAAACAAACAAACAAAAATTTGGTGCTGGCTAAGAAATAGAGTGGTGGATAGGTGGAATAGATTAGATACACATGATACAATAAACAAGGTTTGTAGTAATCTACTATTTGATAAAATCCCAAACTACAGCTTCTGGAATAAGAACTCATGATTTGACAATAAATTGCTGGGAAAACTGAAAAATAATATGTCAGAAACTTGGCATAGACCTACATCTTACACCCCATACCAAAATAAGGTCAAAATAGATATATGATTTGGGCATAAAGGATGATACCATAAACAAATTAGGAGAGAAGAGAGGAATTTATGACCAACGAAGAACTATAGAATATTATGAAAGGCAAAATGGACAACTTTGATCATATTAAATTAAAAAGCTTTTACACAAACAAAACCAACAAAAAACAGATTAAAAGGGAAGTACAAAGCTGGGAAAAAAATATTTACAGCCAGTGTTTTTCATAAAGTTCTCATTTCTAAATAACTGTCAATTTTAGAAGAATACCAGTCATTCCCAATTGATAAATGGTCAAAGGATATAAACAGATAATTTTCTGATGAAGAAATTAAAGCCATCTATAGTTATATGAAAAAATGCTCTAAATCAATATTGATAAAGGAAGTGCAAATTAAAACAATTCTGAGGTATCACTTCATCCATCTCAGATTGGCTAAAATGACAGGAAACGGGGATGTGGGAAAACTGGGACATTAATACACTGTTGGTGGAATTGTGAAATGATCCAACCATTCTAGAAAGCAATTTGGAACTATGCCCAAACGGCTATAAAACTGTGTGTAACCTTTGACCCAATGCCAATACTGGGTCTGTATGCCAAGGAAATATTAAGGAAGGGAAAAGGATACACATGTGCAAAAGAGTTTATAGCAGCTCTTTTTGTGGTAGCAAAGAATTGGAAAATAAATTGGAAAATTGATGCCCATCAGTTGGGAAATGACAGAACAAATTATGGCATATGAAGATAATGGAATATTATTATTCTGTAAAAAATGATGAACAAGCTGATTTTACAAAGGCGTGGAAAATCTACATGAACTGACACTAAGCAAAACAAATAGAACCAGGAATATATTGTACACAATAACAGCAAGAATGTACAAGGATCAATTATGAAAGACTTGGTTCTTCTCAATGGTTCAGTGATTCAAAGCAATCCCAATAGACTTTGGACAGAAAATACTATCTGCATCCAGAGAAAGAACCAAGGAGATGGAATGTAAATCAATATATGCTAGGCTCAGTTCTCTCTCTCTCTCTCTCTCTCTCTCTCTCTCGGGGTGTGTGTGTGCGTGTGTGTGTGTGTGTGTGTGTGTGTTTAAATCTCTCCCATGGTTTTCCCTTTTGCTCTGATTTTTCTCTCCCAACATGATTCCTAAAGTAATATGTATTAAAATAAATAAATTTATTAGAAAAAAAAAAAAGAAAATAGGTATTCCTAACAGCTGGTATGGTATCATATCCACTATACCAGGCTGTCTCTCTACAAATCTTTGCAAAAAAACTGTAGCCATTGTTAGTGTGAGCTTTGTCTTATTAACATCTTGTTAACATCTGTGAGTGTTCATTTCCCTTGGAGCAACTACTACACTTAAAACTAATCTTCAATTGATCAACACTGAACTTGGGCCATCACCATCAGAATGTAATAATAATGAGAATAACCACTAACAATACTGCATTGTAAGGTTTGCAAAGTTCTTTATAATATTATGTCATTTTATCCTCACAATATCCCTAAGAAATAGGTATCTTCATTTTATACAAAGGGTCTATCACTGTCTTCTTGACTCTTTGAGCCCAAGGACCATGCTATAGATTCCTTTTTTTTTTTTTCCTCAAAGATGGTGCTCGAAGCAGGAGTCACCAATCTTTGTTGTATTAAAGAGAAAAACAAATGCTCAAAATAAACAACCCATGATTCAAGGTACATAGAGAGTACTAGATGAAATTTATTCAAAACAAAAGAAAAGCCATTATATTATTATCACAAAATCTCAAAGTTGAAAACATTCCACTTGATCCATGAAAGAAAAAAGATCCTATGTTTCATAGAAGTGCTATTAATATGCCCCTATTACAGTTGGAAAAATGAGGGAAACAGAAGTTGTGACTTCCCAGTATCACACAGCTAATAAATCTGAGGCTGAATTTGAACTCAGGACTTCTTCTATCTATATATCTCCCTATCTCCCTATCTGTCTATCTATCCATCCATCTATTCACATATATGTCATATTAAATATTATAATATACTAATTTTATACGTATATATTTATCATGTATAAATATAATACACATTTGAGTATTTACATAAAATAAAAACATATAAGAAAGTTTTCTTTATTTATTTAACCATTTATAAAGTGTCATCAGATAGTCATTTTGCTTTTTGGGAAAATGTTTTTCATTGGTGCTTGCTATACAATATTGCAATTTTCTGTTCATAGGTCTCCAGGCATTGTATTTATCAGATCTAATCTATTAGATATATTCATTATCTTCACTTTATGTCCATAACGCAATTATTAGGCTGATGGTTTTCCCTACTTTCTTCAATTTGTCTGAATTTTTCAATAAGAAGCTCATAGTCTGAAGCACAAATCGGCACCAGGTCTTATTTTAACAACTCTATGGAGCTTTTCCATCTTTGGCTGCAAAGTATAGAATTAATCTGATTTCTATGCTGCCCATCTGAATACATTATATGAAATGCCAGGCTGGATTCATCAGAAATTAGAATGAAGGTTGTCAGGAGAAATATCAATAATTTTAGATGTGGAGATGATAGACCTCTGACAGCAGAAAGTGAGGAGGAATTAAGAACCCTATTGATAAAGGGGTCCTATTATTTTCTGGCAAATAGAGGGAGAAGAAATGGAAGCAGTGTCAGATTTTATATTCTTGGGTTCAAAGATTACTACAGATGGCGATCACAGCCATGAAATTAAAAAATGCTTTTTCCTTGCAAGAAAACCATGGCAAATCTTGTCAGGTTCCTAAAAAGCAAAAATATCACTTTGCTGGCAAAGGTCCATATTAAAAGCTATGGTTTTTTTCTAGTAGCAATGTATATTTGTGAAAATCGGAGTATAAGAAAAACTGAGTACCACAGAATCAATGCTTTCAAATTTTGTTGCTGGAGACTTTTAAGAATCCCCTAGATAACAAGGATACTTTAAAAAAAAGTAATTCAAGCTATTCACTGGAAAGACAAATACTAAAATTGAAGCACCAATATAAGAAGATGGATCTCATTGGAAAATACCTCAATGCTGGAAAAGATAAAAACAGCAGGAAAAAAAGGTAACAGGATTAGATGGATGGACGGTATTATAGAAACAAATGAACATGAACTTAGATAGGTTTTAAGAGATAATGGAGAATAAAAAGACCTGGAATGCTACAGTCCATGGGGTCATAGAGAGTTGGAAATGACTGAACAATAATAGTAATGAGAAAGTAAGATATAGTAATAGATAGCTCAGAAAAATTCTGAGTTCAAATCTGATCTCACCTTAATGACCCTAGGCAAGTAACTTTATCTCACCTCACATTTCCTCATTTCTAAAATGGGAATATTAGCATCTATCTCTCAAAGGTGCTGTGAGAATCAAATAAGGTAATAGTTATAAAGCACTTAAAAATGTGTCTGTCATTTAGAAAAGGCTATATAAATGCTACTTATTATTATTACCCATTTCTCACCAGTTGCCTCATTGAAAGAATCATTGCCAAATGTATTACCTTTCTAATGATGATGATGAGAGCTAGCATTTATATATGTCTTTAAAGTTTTTAAAAGCACTTCTCAGAGATTACATCATTTTAGACTACCTGAGAGCTAGGTACTATTATCATCTCCATTTTCCAGATGAGAAAACTGAGGCAGAGAGAGATAAGTGACTTTCCTAGGGTGGGGCAGAGCTGGTTTTTAAAGCTAGAAAATTGGATTTGAAATCAGATTTTTAGAAGCCAGATTAACCACTCTATACACAGTACCACCTCATTGCCTTATATGTTTACATTTTGTTTCTAAAATCTAAACTTTAGTTTAACCAAAATTAGCATTACATTAGCAGATCAAAGGGTCAACTGAACTAGGCTTCCTGAATGTTACATGAATGATCTATAATGATCAAAATTTCACCCAACTTTAGCCTGTAATTGGGGTATTTATTAAATTAGGAATTAATACCTCAAGTGAAATGTTGGCCAGAGTCGCTTACAACTTTGTGAGCTGCCATTCTCCACTGTGGACATTAACCAGCTTTTAAAATTTGGATGTGTTTTGAAAATAAAAAAAAGCTTTTAAAAAATAAATAAATGTTAGATGTGACACAGAGATTAGGCACATATCCCCACTGAATAGGATATTCTTTGTATGTGATTTTATATTATTAATGGATTTTCATCTCTTTTGGTAATGGAGTAACATTGTGGCACTATAAATTTAGAATTGGAAGTGGATCTTAGGTGCTGTCCATTTCCTGATTTTATATGCAAGGAAACTGTGATTGAGAGGGTCAGTAAGGTCCCCTGGATGGCACAAGAGAATTGAATTTACTTGTCCAGAGTCTCACAGCTAGTAATTGTCTGAGGTCAAACTTGAACTTATGTCTTGTTTACTTTGGTTAAGTGCTCATTCTTCCCACTGTCTAAGGCTCTCTCAAAGGAGAGATATTAATACATACAATAAATATACTATTGCTTTTTGCATTATTTGAATGCAATATACTAAACACCCTCTGTTTTGAACCTAAGTTTCTTAGGGATCTTCTTTATTCTTTTTTTTTTCCTTTCCTGAGGCAATTAAGGTTAAGTGACTTGCCCAGGGTCACACACCTAGAAAGTATTAAAGTGTCTGAGGCTATATTAGAATTCATTTCCTTCTGACTTCAGGGCGGGTACTTTATCCACTGCACCACCTACCTGTCCCTTGTCCTTTGTTCTTGAAGAGAACCATAACATCAGGGAGGTGATGCCATGACTTGCAAGTGCATTGGATTTAAGTGAAAGAAGACTGTGCAAAGTCATCAGCCTCACTTTCTCCTCCAGAGCTATTTGAGTCTAGTTGGCCAGATATAAATCAAGATGATTGGAGTTGGGCCAATGTCTGCTGTGGCAGACTTTGAACTTTTTTGAGCTAGGTTTTTTTAACAGGTGTTGGTTTGATGCAACACCCATGTAGTGATTTAGACTAGGAAGCAATTGAGGCAAAAAAAAAAAAAAAAAAAAAAGGCTTCTCCTACCTAGCCAAAAAACAAACAAATCAATAAATCTAACAGAGTCTCTGGCCAAAACACAAATGATTGCTAGTTACATTCACTTTGAGTCCATCAAGATCCAAACAATGACCAATTGTGGCTTGCAGTGCCTCTGAATCACTACTTCTATGAGTATTTATTATAGTCATACAACAAATGCCTCCATTTCCTCATCTTATCAATGAGCCTACTGTACCAGAAAAAGAATATCAAATTCCTTTATAATTTAAAAGGTTTGCATTAACAGACTTCCAAGTAAGAGAATCTGACATGAAAATATTGAGACTAATTTGACCAATTTTGGAAATTTAGATTAAGTGTGCAATGTGGTTTACATTACATATGACATAACATTTGTGTATATGTATATTGAGTAAATGTAAATACATTTGTAAATGTGCATATGTAAATACATGTATATGTCTTTTTTCATTTATTGTTCTAAACTTAGAACGCAAAGAAAATGTTAATCTATCAATTGAAGAAATGCACACTTTAGTAAAGGAAATTACTTTTGGATGGCAGAGATTAGAATACCCTGGCTTAAATAATAAACTTAAATCCTGCTTCAAATACTTACTAGCTGTATGACCCTAGGAAAGTCACTTAACCCTGTTTGCCTTAGTTTCCTCATCTGTAAAATGGACTGGAGAAGAAAATAGCTAACCATTCCAGTATCTTTGACAAGAAAACCGCAAATGAAATAATAAAGGGTCAAACACGACTTAAAAGATTGAGTACAATAATTATTAAGCAATAGCCTCAAAGACATAACTCAAGAGAGGAAAATAAATGACATCAAATAAATGTCACCAAATTTCACAATCTCACTTAAAGTTGAGATATAATATAAAAATTCAAGTGAGTCATTTTTGTTTCAAAGGTTTTTAAGTTTTTCCCCTTTAGATCAGTGATTATCTTATCTAGCTGGACAAGTCCCAGTTTCCTCATCTTTAAAGTATGGATTATGACACTAATCCCTTCTCATCCTAGAAAGATTCTACAAATAATCTTGTCTGTGTCTGATGACAAAATACTGGGGTTTAAAACTCAGTGAAGCTGCATTTATGTTGTACTTTCCACACTGGTAAGAATATCCACATGAAAGAAATAGAGAAGTTGGGAATTTGGCCCATTCCTGCCAGAATCTTTCCTTGTAAGCACACAAACTCAAGGCAATGATGCCATACTTCAAAGTATTCTTGTGCTTTGTCTTAGCCATGTGGTCTGAGATAAAGACCACTTCTCAAAGTGATCATCAACTTCTTCTGAGTTTCAACAATGCAAACAATGAAACATTTGTTATATTTCAAGTTCTCTCACATTTGTGGAAGAGAGATGTATAATATATAGCAGTGTAATAATGTATAGTAGTGTAAGTGTCTAACTAGGAGTCTTTAAAAAAATATTTTGATAACTGTGTTTCAGTATAATTGGCTTCCTTTATAATCCTATTTTTTAAATTTTATGCCTTTAAAAATAAGATTCTGAAGACTTTATGCATTTTGCTGGATTGTCAGAGGGGTTCATTAAACAAAAAATGTTAACTCCTGCTTTAAGGAAAGCTAATTTTGCTCTTTTACTGAAATGCATGCAAATAGATCCCTTGGCAATTTCAAGTAGTATGTTCAAATGATACTATTTAAATCTTTTCAGGAAAGTTAATGAAACCTTCCTTTTAAATTTTCAATCTTCATACTTAAGAAAAATATTAGATAAAGTTTAATATGTGATATATATATATATATATGTGAAGTATATCTATGTAGATAGATAGATAGATAGATAGATGTGTGTTGTACAATTGCCATATGCAAAACACCATGGGGTACAAAACACTGCCCTCTGGCAGTTTAATAATTATTAAGTGTAGAAGGGTTGGGGAGCCAAGAGGTATTTCATTAATAAATAATAGGACTTCAATATGTCCCTAAGTTCTTAGGTATGATAGCTCCCTCCACTGGTAGAGGCAACAAATAATATAATTTCATTCCATATGATTTCTGTGTCTTTCTGATGACACATGGTATAACTGTAGGCTACTTTTTGAAGGTTTGAATATGTTATGGATGCCAACACAGTTATTGTTCCAGTAATTATTAACTCTCTCACTCTTATTACATCACAAGATTGATCATATGTCCTTTAATCATAGATTTTTACTGATGTCTTTTATACCACTATTTAAGTTCAAATCATCATTGGTAGCGATTGTAGTTTACACAAAACCTACATTTCCCAATGGATCATTCTCCAGTGATCTCCGCATTACATAATTCTTAGTCACATATATTTTCCCCCATTCTATTGTGAACTCCTTGAAGGGGGATATTATCTTTTGTGTCCCCAGAATATAGAAGAATATTTAGAACACAGTAGGTGTTTAATAAATATTTATTAATAAATGGTATATGATTGTAATGTCATATCATTGTACTATTAGAAATGACAAGCAGGATCATTTCAGAAAAACCTGGAAAGATTTACAAAAATTAATACAACGTGTAATGTACAGAACCAGAATGCTGTATATAGTAACAGCAATATTGAATGGTGAACAATTGTGAATGACTTATTCTCCACAATACAATGGTTCAAGGCATTCCCAAAGAAGTAATGATGAAAAATGCTATCCACTGCAGAAAAAGAACTGATGGAGTATGAATGCATACTAAAGCATATTATTTTCATTTCCTTCCTTCCTTCCTTCCTTCCTTCCTTCCTTCTTCCTTTTTTGCTTCCTTTTCCTCTTCCTCTCTTCCTTCTTCCCTTCCTTTCGGCTTGTTTTCTTCCACAAAATGACATATATATATATATATTTTTACATGATTAAATAATTATAATCTATTTCAGATTGTTTAACAACTCAGGGAGAGGATAAGGAATAAAGAGAGAGGAAGAATTTGGTGCTCAAAATATATTTAAAAAGAATGTTAAAATTGTGTTTACATGTGATTAGAGAAAGATAAAATATTAATAAAAATAAATGTATATTGATTGATGTTATATAGTAATACCAAAAGAAAAATGATATTTAAAAGGAAGACAGAGGTGGTTTTTCTTAAAAATATGAAAAAAGTCAGAATATAGACTGGACCTTTGATTTTAATGAAGTAGAAAACTCCTAGATGATGAAATTCGCTGTGCCAGTAAGAGTTAACATCTTCTCAGTAATTCAGAGTCTTGGAAATTTGCTGAGAGTATTATGAGATTAGGTAACTAGACCTGTGTCACATGGTCAGTTTGTGTCAGAGGATGGCTTTGAATCTAGTAGGTCTTACTGGCTCTGACACTAATTTTCTGTGTAAAAAATAATTAAGCTAATATATATAGTGTGTATATATATATATATATATATATGTATATATAATAAAATGGTATAACAAACATGTGTAACTAATAAGGACTACAAACTTTAGAAGAAGAAACCACTATGGCATGTTATAGTCAATTAATGGTTTTGTAAAAAAAAAAAAAAAAAAAAAAATAGTACTATGCTAAAGACTGGGAATTTTACAAAAAGACATGGACAGTAACTACTATATAGATGGGTTATGATCTACTACAATAGAGATACTGCCCACATCAATTAGATCACATTACACTGTATTATAAAAAATATACTCAACTCAGAATATGCATAGTCATAAGCATATATGTCCACATATATTGCATATATATGTAATTCCAAGGCATTTGTAGTAATCTAATGAATTCTCATGAAACTAGTTAATATAAAATTAATTTAATTTCATAGTTTGGAAAAATTATATGTCAGTTATATGCACTGTATATTATAAATAGAAAAAATATATGTAATTAGAATTGGAGAGATAGCTTTGTAATGAAACCAATTAAGTTATTGAATTTTCCCCAAAATTAAGAATTCTTGATCTAAAATTTCATTTATCTATCTCAATTCTAAATATTCTTTTCAGTTAAATTCCATAGATCTTGAGTAACTAGTTACCATAAAAACCACTATCCTCTAACACTATAATTCTTGAGACTATATAGAGCAATAAATATTTATGCTTTTTTCATTTTCAGTCTAATGAAAATAAGTTTGACTTACTCAAAGGAAAGGAAAAGCTCATTTGTTCTTAATCATAAATGAATAAAATAGAAATTTAAAAAAATTGTTCATCTATTTTAAAATTTACCAAATATGCTTAAAACTATCTAAAACATTTTAATCACTAACAAATCCATGATCACTTGCAGAACTAATACATTTACTCAAGTCCTACAAAAATCACTTTTTTAATTCTTCAATTTCTCAAATTTTATACTTTCAAGCATTTACTATTGTGAAATTCTTCTCCATAGTATTGTAAACCAAGGAAGCTACATTTTCAAAAGATATCCAGAAGTATAAACCCTAAAGAAAATATCCTTAAAAAAAAAAAAGAACTAATTGAACAATTTAGTGATGTAATAATTAAAGAACTAAGGAAATCCCCCTTAAGTATGCATTTTAAGTGCACACTAATAAGCATAATGGTCCTCAAAAAGTTTGGAGATCATTTACAGAAGAGAACAGACTTAATCCTTGCTCTTGAATAGCTTACAATCAGTACACTCACAGCCACTCTTTAAGGTTTTTTTTTTTTTTTTTTTTTTTTAAGATGGAAATTTGGTTCCACTGCCTCTAAAAACCATCTGATTATCAATTTGAAACCTACCAAACACTATATATCCTAAATGACTCATCACCAGCCTAGGATGATTGGGGGATGACGGGAAGGGAGGTGGGTAGAAATGATGCATTTCTAATCAATGTCACTTTTGCAGACATTAACTAAACTGTCACCAGTTGTAATATCATTTTGTAAAAAGAATACATACCTTGGTGGAATCAGAGATCCTTTAAAAAATTAAAAAGTAGACTATCTTAAGTTGTAGCATTATTTAAGTTTTGCAATGCATATTACATAAATTCACTAATACTGACAATACATGAGAAGTAGATATTTCATTTTATAATCCCCTTTGCTGATAACTAAACTCAGGTTCCTATGCCTTCTTGTTACAAAGTAAAGGAATGACAATTCAAAATCCAAGTTTCTCTTGACTCAAAAATAGCCCTCTTTCCATTCTAATATATTATAAATTGTCCTGAAATAATTTGCGAAGTTGATTAAGAAGGAATCATCACTTGGACAATAGTCATGGATTCCAGGTTCTCTAAATAATGTCATATTCCACCTTCACCATTGTCCATTGAAGTCTAGCCCTAGTTCAATCAAATGCAAAATTGTTTCTCCTCTAATGTGGAAGGAATCTTGGGCAAAAACATAGTATTCACAGGGTCTGGAGCAAGACAGGAATTGGAGCCAACATCTAATCTAATCCCTTCATTTTATAGATGGGGAAATAAAAGATTAAAAAAAAAATGAAGTAACTTCCAAGGTCACAAAAGTAGTAACTTAGTAAATTCAGGTCTCAAACTCAGGCTTTCAAATTGTTGTTTTTAAATTCACAGGCTGTGCTCTTTTAGTCCCCAATTTTTCAGATAAGTTATAAGTATTCAATTTATCTATTAATTTGCCATAGGTCTAAAAGCTTGTCTGTGTTTTTGTTTCTTCTGCTTTTATTCACAGGTTCAGCTGATGCTCACTATGTTTTGGCCTTTTTTGATAATCCATTTGATAATTTATGCAAATCTAAGTTGAACTCTTTCTTTCAATACACTGAAGATTAAAGGATCTCTTCTTACAATGCTTCAAATCTATTTTCAACTTCTATTATACAGATTATATCCATAAAACTTTCCAAATGACCCTTTCCTCCCCTTTGGATGATCAGCACTGTCCTCAATTTTCTTGGACCAAATCTCTATCATTGAACCCATTTCTCAGTCTCCCCAGGATAGGTGGAATCTCTCTCATGACTCTTTCTGAACCAGTCAGGATTTGCAAGAGTTCCCATTCTCTTAGCTTCTCCTAGGATTCTTAACTTTTTTGTGTGTCATGGAACATTAGCTATCTGGTGAAGCCTATTTATCCCATATCAGCAAAATGTTTTTAAATTTATAAAATAAAAAATATTATTATGAGAGAAACCTATTCTATTAAATGTAATTATCAGGACATTATAAAATGCATCCAATTTTATAGATCTCCTGCTCTTCCCTCTTGCTTGAGGATCTCATCACTTGTGATGAAGAGCTACATATTCAATCTTAGTCTCTCTTTCAAACTTCAACTCTGTATCTCCAATTACCTATTGGACAATCATCTGTCACGCATGAACTTTTTGGACTACCTATGACAGGATATTTTCAAGTGTGTGGAATTTAAATTTTTTAAAAAATTGTTTATCACAGAGAAATTTAGCCATCCAATTAGATTTGAGATCTTTATCATTTTTCAAGAATTAAAGGCAGGCAAATTTATATATGAAATTGTTCCTTTTATCTGATGTTTTTTAAAGTTCAGAAGACAAATACTTTAAAGAAAGAATAGCAAGGTTGTTACTAAATTCAATGTCCAACTAAACTAAATTTAAATAATTAGCCATTATTTGCCTCTTTAGATATGACTGAGTTTACTGTGTATAATAGATAGTACTCATCCACATAAAAGAAAATAGATATAGTTTTTAGAGATTTAAATTTTATATTTACATTTCTATTACAAACGCTTATACTTTATTATAAAATAAAGTAAAGGTTTACATAACACTACTTATGAAGTTAAATGACGAGGGAAATCACTCTTTATATAGAAATTACTATTAACTCTAACAGTTATACTTCGATCCACCAGAAATAGTTTTGGAAAAGTTGAGAGGAAATTGATTCAGGGAAGTGAATTTCAATGAACCTATAAAACATAATTCAGAAGACTTACTCATCTGCAGCCATATTTACAATAGAGAACAGCTGTGAGTGTATCTCTAAGCAAAATACCATTTTGGGCAACATTTTGTCCATTGTAATATTTAGTCTTTTTTAATTCTGAATCTATAAACAAATAATAAGCAAGTGTGTCACAGTCTGACTTCAATGTATCTTTCTAGACGAATGTAACATTGCCTCCTTTCATATATATACTCTATACTGAAGCTAAACTTGCTACTTTCTATGAAATATCATTGGATTTCCAGCATTCATGTCTTTTCACAGGCTCATGCTTGGGATGTTCTTCTGTTCTCATCCTTGTATTCACATGCATGTCATGACATCATCTTCATGTCATGGCCCTTTTCAAGAGTGGAGGATTAACAACAATAATAAAAATCTTTTTAGAGCCATATCACCCATTAAACTCAGCTCAAATGTTACCTCCTATATTGAGCCTTTTTCTGATCTATCCAATTTTTAGTGCCTGCCCTCAACTATTTTATATTTACTGTATATCTGTATGTTTTATATTGACTTATTTGTATACATATCATTTCCCAACATCTTTGAGAGAAGAGTTGTTGTTTTTTTTGTTTTTTTGTTTTGTTTTGTTTTGTTTTTTTGGGTTTTTTTTTTTTTTTTTTTGCTTTTTGTTTTGTATTTGTATCCTCAGTGCTGATCCAGTACCTTGTATAAAAGCAGATAATTGCTAAATATCTACTGAATTAAATTCATATGAAGTTAAGCTTTCACATTTAATTTGATACAAATGATTCACATTTATAAAAAGCAGTCAAATTCTACCTGTCAAATCTTATATTTATTCCCTTCCTATGGCATGTTTATTTTCTTCATCTTTAATGCAACCTTTTCATTTTTTAAAAACTCATTTCCAGAGGTATAATTAAAATTCAGTCTTAAAATTTTACAATCCTATACATACCTTTATATCTGATCTAAAGCAATTCAAATTAAAAACTTTGATGAGGGTTATTAAATATTATTTTGTTTCTGAACTAATTTATTTATCTGATCGTATCCATGTATTTTAGCTATTATACACTGATTATTATGCATTATAAAATATGGGGCTAACAATATAGTAATTAATATTTGCAAAACTCTCTAGATTGGTAAATATACTTTTGTTTCTTTTAATAGTTATAGCCGCTTTTGTTTGTCCTTCATTTTCAAAGAGGACCAATGATATCATGGGGTGATGTCTTGACTTATTCATGAATTGTTTTAAGTTAGAGCTGCACAAAGTTGTCAGCTTTGTTCTTTCTTCCTGAGTTACTGTAATCCAGGAGCAGAACAAAAATAAAGTCTATTGGTGATTGTTCGCAATGGATGACCTTTGTGTCTTTAATGCCTGACCAAGTTCTAAGTGCTCCACAGCCAGTTTCATCTACCTTCATGGCTCTTGGAACAAATTGTTCTCATCTGTCCATTCTGCAGGGGTATGTCTTTACGTATTTGGAGTAGACAAACCCCTAACTCACCATTAGGTTTGGGGTCCATTGATTACCCTTAACTGGTTTAACCTGTGTGCCAAGACAGTTTTCTGAGATGGGGCCACTGTGCATGATATAATTTCTTAGAGCTATAGGGAAGAATTGGATGACAGGTGGACACCAAACAAGGATGATCAGCCCTGAAAAAAGCCTGACAAGTTTTTACACCAAGGGTGCTGGTCTTCCCTGAATACACCATATACCTCTTTTTAGTTGAAAGAGCTTTGAGAAGGTAATGGTGCATTTGGGAATTTATACACACTACATGCTATATTTTTATTGGCATTTCAACAATTACTTCTGGAGTAAAATGATAAATACCACATTGTATGAAATCTTTATGGAAACAAAATATTTTGATGTAAGATGCTTATAATCTTCAAAAGTTGTATTTATACAAGTGGTTAGGCAACAGTACAAATTAAATAAATAAAAATCAACTAAAGATGGTTCTGTCTTGTCAGTACAGCTGTGTAAGCTATGAAATGCCTACCTCAGATTACTACTTTTCTGTATTCCCTTTTTCCCCTGTGCCAAAGTAATAGTGATTTAATTCCAGAAAAAAAAATAAGTGGAGTTCAATAATGATGCAGCTCTGAACTAGAGTCATGTTGTGACTTACATGTGTTTTCCCAGAGCATTGAAGTGTATTTACATATAATATATTTATATTTATATCAGCATATATGTACTTATATATATATTCACACATACACATATATTCGCAAAAAATGAATAATCTGCTGTAATGGAAATCTACTCAATCATTTCGTTGTCAGAGCAAAGGTACACGACCTTATCTATGGTTTCTTGGAAAAGAAGTAAGGCTTTGTAAGTCTCAACATGTTTCCAGTTCATGTTTACCTTAGATAAACTTCACCTTCATTCATCAGTTAACCAAATCTCTGGAATCTAGATGTTTTTCTTCTACATTTTTAGGGAAATGTCTCTAAAAATGTTTGTCTTTATTGTTTCAGGTATCAACCACTGAGAGAGACTTGACCAGAAGCAGGAAATGGCAAGCAACCAGGACAACTTATAAGAACACTGGAGATGGGTTTCTTTTATGTGAATGCTTTCTCCATTTCAAAGTATTCTTTATGTGCTTCATCTTTAGGTCACAGTTCCTATTTTAACAAACCTCAAGGAAGCCACTATATCAGGTTTATCATTTGAAATATATTTAATCAACATGTTTGGAGGTTCTAGCAGAAGCAAAAAACTTCTCAAAAGACCCTAACCAACAACAACAACAACAACAAAAATTGGTACTCTTCTATCATGGAGGACTAACTTTTTCAATGAAGTTCAGCATTTCAGGAGTGATATATTTGGATCCATAAAAACAGAGAAGGAGAGGAGTCAAGATGCATGCTATCCAGATTAATCAAATCACTCTAAGTGACCAATGGAATAAAAGATATCACACCTAAAAGGTCAGCTTTTTATTAACATCATCTTCTGTTGTCATAATAGGATTCAGAAGAAGCCATGGATTTAGTAAGGAGAACTAAAATTGGATAAGTTTGATCAAGCTAAAAAGATATAAGTATGGATCTGATAACAAAACTATGTTTTTATTTTTTGAAAAAGTATTTAGATAAGCATGGAAAAGATAAATATCAATACACTTTCCATCAGGTGATAGTTTCTTTTGACTATAGCAACTCATGAAGGTCATCAACTAATATATAGAGGAACTTTTTACTTATGTTGGAGGGAAGAGTACCAACATTGATGAAATCACGGATAAAGAGCACATATGTACTATTTTAAAACATTAAACTTATGTCTTTATATGTAATAATGTAAAAGTAACCGGGTGCACTGGAATGAGTGTAGGACTTAGAGAATTCCAGGTCTTGAATTCAAATTCTTATTCTTTTAATTACCATTCGTTTGGGTTTGTACCCAGTTATTTAAATTCCCTGGGCCTCAGTTTTTCATCTGGCAAGTGAAATATTGGATTATAAGGAACCTTCCAGTTTTAAGTTTGTGATACTGTGGCCAGCTTCTCTGCCTTCCTGTTGTGGCAATAAGAATATAAATTGGCCCTTACCTGGAATACTTTCCAGTTTATATTTAAAAGTATCATTATGTTCATTGTCAAGCTACTGTCAATTTCATCAAATCAAATTCATTAAATCAAATCCATTTTTTTCCTCTAGCACTTGGAAGATTTATTTTTGTTTGTTTCTGTCTTTAATGGTCTATAAGAATCAATTTGTAAAAGAAGTTATTATTTTAAATGACTGTAGAAACGTTAATGTGTCCTCAAATCTCCAAATAAAATATTCCATTATACTTTTGTAGAAGGCTTTTAATAACCTAAATAAATTTTATACCTATCATCTAATTTACCTCACAACAAATACCCTATTAGACAAGGATCTGAGATATTACTATTTCCATTTTACTTGAAAGGAAATGGAAGCACAGATTAATTGATTTGCTTTAGATTACAAAGCTAATTAGTAACACAATCATAGCTCAATCCCAGACTTTTTGACTAATTACTGTAAACTAATTTGAGTAAGAGTATGAATTCTATGTTAGCTTCCATACTACACAGAAAGTGAATCTTAACACCACCATAAACACAAATTTCTTTTAGTTATCACTGTTTCAAGAATGTTCTTTCTAAAAGGACATAATTCCTTGGCCACCATTACCTAGTCATTAGCACTTTCTCTTAGGTCTAGAATTCTCATCCCCATTAATTATCTACCAGGTCAAACTGTGTTAAAAATATTTTTCTTTAAATTCTCTAACTTCTAAAAGTTTAGGCCAATCAACAAAAGCAAACATTTTCAAACATTGGATCTGCTTATTTCAACTATACTATCCCTCCTCCCCCAGAAAAAAAATCAAATACCATTGAATACATTTAACAATTTCCTTTAGATTTATTTACTCATCTTCAATACTGCACTTAATATTTCTCTAGTAACTAATCCAAAGTATATTTTAACAAGCTGAATTTAATACAATGTACAAAAATGGGGTGAATGTTATTACTTGATTGATATCTCTATTCCTGTACCAAAAATAGCATTATGATATTTCCTGCAACACCAGGGACCATGCAGTATAAACCAGATTATTAAGAGAGTACAATTGTTACGGGATGGCCTATTTCAACATCTTTGTGACTTTTTTTATGGAACAAAACGGTTTTTTGCTATTACAATTTTAGGACATGAAGCTAAATTTCCTATATCCCAAAGTAGCAAAGTCTTTAAAAACAATTAGTCTAAATAACTTTCTATTAACTCTAAGGTATAATCCTTTATTAATAAAGAACATAGTATAATCCATTCAGATTGTTCAGATTTGAAAGGTCAAATACTGACTTTAAAAGTTTAAAAACTTTGATCACATAATGAGAAAAAAACAAGTCATTAGAAAAGAACCTGATGTTGGGATAATTAAGATAAATCATAATTTTAACTCATAATTTTATGATTGAAGGAAAAAAGCAAGGGGAAGAGCAGAGGATGAGACTGATAAATGGTGTCCTGAAAGTAACCATTAGTTTGCACAGACTTCCAGAGAGAATGGAGGACAGAAAGGGTTGTTATGTTTTGGGGATCACAAAAAGTTGGATATGACTGAATACTGAACAACAACAAAATAGATAAATCTGGCTTTGAAATTAAAGTGATGAATAGAATATTGTCAATATTTCAAAATATGTTATAATTTCCCGAGAAATTCCATGTGTATTTTGTTTTGTGAGGTCAACAACTATGTATAAGTTGGACAGAGAGTTCAAGTGATCTATTCACAGTCACATATCCAATGAGTAGGAATAGTACAACCCAACTTTCCTGACTCCAACTGATCTTTCCATTCCCAATAAAACTAAATACTAGAAAAAAATACAAAATTAGAATACTATAATAAAAGATTTAATATCCAAGAGTCCAATACCTTGGAATCATTTGACTTATAAAATGTAGAGTTCAACATGTCAAAGACTTATGATTCCACATATGTAACCACACAGATCACAATTCATCTAATAACTTAGAATCTTAATTCTCTTAAAATTCTTAAATCTTGAGTCTCACAGACGTTGTGATTTATGCATCATATCAGAGGAGATTCTTAACCCTATTTCTTCCTGACTTCAAATCTAGCATTTTATTCCATATGCCATTTTGGATCTCATTATATATAAGCACAAATACATGTATGAACATTCATATATATGCATGTGCATATATATGTATACATGTATGTATTCATCCATATATTTCTTACTTCAAGAAAGCATCATCTTCATCCATATTAATTTCATAACATCTTCAAGATAATCTATTATGACCCAAAATGGAAAAAAAAAACATCCCCTGCTATTACTTAAAGAGCCTTTCTGCATTCACATAGGTTGTTCAGTTACAAAAATGGCCCAATTACCAGGATAATGCTCAACATCTGAATTTGATAGAGCTGACCAGAGTTTCTTCTTTATTATCAAAGCCTTGCAAAATATGGGCCACCCCCATGACCATCTTCTTACATTGGGGTTGGATTATGCTTTACTAAACTATCCATAAGTATATGTGTATATAAGAGGGTAGTTATAAACATCAGTATCTTTATATGTATGCATAAAAATATGGTGTGTATATATCATATATATCTGACCACTTCCAAATATTCTCTCTTATATGAAGAAATTTCCCATTGGGGGGAGGGGTCTTCAAATGCTTTAACAAGATTCTTTTAAGACTGACATCATCCAATTTTCACTGTTTCAGAGGAGATTACCCATTATTTTACTAGTTCTCAAATGCTTAACAAAATTCTTTTAAGACTGACAGAAAGTAAAATTCTCTAGAGAAGCTTGCTTTCCAAGAAAGGCTTGCTGCCAGGGTTTAAACTGATTTGAAACTTCTCTGGAAGAGTATATGCTTCTACTTGGAATTTTAAGAATATTCAAGAATAAATCTGAATGGAAGGTCATTTAGTATGCAAAGACAACATTTTTTTTTTCTATTTCTCTGACTGCACAGGAAATAAATGATGAATATTTTGAAAGTTATTGGAAGGTAACCAAAATAAAGTAGACTGTAAAAGTTCCTGTTTTAAAAGTAGTCACATCACATTAATAATAAATAAATCACTCCTAATGACTGGGTCAGCTTTGTTGAGATAAGCAGAAGCTGTATTCTTAGTTACTGAGGAAAAGGGAAACTTAAGGATACTCAGGAAAGGCTATTGGATTGACCTTCATAATGGCAATTGTTCTTAATGACTATACATATCTACCAAATATATATCCTGAGACAAATTTCTATTATTACAAGATTCAAATATGAAATCACTAAATCTGAAATCTCTATTTTCACCCAATATCATTGTATGACTCAAAACCAAATATAGTCTGATACGGACCCATCAGTATGGCTCAATTAGATTTCCATGAAAACAGACAATAATGAGATGAATGATTATTGTAAGTGTTTAAATGTAAATGCTATGGATTGCTAATAGAGGAAAATGGAAATGCATCATAAAAGATAAATACAATGACACTGTCTGAATTCTGAATATGTGCGTACAACTTCCCTCCATGCAACATTAAGACGATCTCTGGACAAATTTCATTAAACTATATTTAAGCAAGATTTTATCTGTTTAATTATACTATTTTATTTAAAAATATATTCATGTATATTTGAAAGCTTTAAAATATGCATTTTACAAGCATGCCTCAGTTAATTTTCTTTTATCTTTTATTCCCATGGGTGTGTGACTATTTTTGAACCAAATTTCACAATGAAAATATAAAATATCATATATATCATATATCATATAATATGAAGACTCTATTAACAAAACACAAGGTTTAATATCTGTAGGAAAGAATTAGTATTCAAGAGAAGTCCAGTGATCTCTGGTTAAGTATTAGAATGAATACAAGCAACCTGTGTCAGATATATCAATAAAAGGGTTTTTTTTTTTTAAATCATTTAATTAAACACTTGTAATTTAACATAAGTTTTATAGACATCACAAAAAAATAAGATAAAGATATTATTGGAAAATCATGAAAGGTACATGACCAATAGTATTTAATGATGTGCTGGGTGCCTTTTATCTTCAATTGACTATACATGATTCACATACACATAAGGTATCCCAAAATTACTGTATCAATGATGCATAAAGATATGCAACTTTTTCTTAACTTTTAACTCTTAAAATGGACTATAAAATTATTCAATATCCAAACAACTAAGTTTAAAATCATAACTCCTTTGTCTTAAACTTCTTAAATTCATTTTTTCAATGAAATTTAGCTAAATTAATTGAGAAGATTATAAAAGAAAAAAAAAACTATTTGTATCACAATACAAAAGGATTTTTCAATATTGCTTTCCCATCCTTTGGAACCAAGTTTCCATATTAGAATGTTGATCTTCCATAGTAGTTTTTTTTTTTTTTTCTCCAATAGGGTCATAATGAACCTCAAAAGAGAATGTTTCTAAAGTACTGTGCAAAGTTTTAAAAAGTCTGTATAAATATCAATGATTAGAAATGTTATCATTATCTGTCTGGAAGTGAAATTTAGAGAAACCTCATGCTACAGAGATCTTTTTCTATCTTTAGGCACAGTCCCACTCCTAAAAATAATGATCCTGGAAACTTCCACTTCTCTCTATGTATTATATGCTCAATTTCTGCAGAACTCTCATTTGGTTACATTTAAATTAAATTAAATTAAAGCAATAAGATCAATTACTATGCTTTATTATTTGAGTCATTTATATTTGAAGTCTTCTACTATGTTGTATGCAGGCATAGTACTTAGTTATTTTAAAGTATGATTTATGACAATTTGTGCAAAATATTAGTATCATTAACTTTAATTAGAAATAAAATTCTATATTAAAACACTTCTTCTATGGGTAAAACAACCTTTCTTTATAACAGTTTGATTTAAACCTGGAAGCTGGAGGACACGGCAAAGAACAATAAGGATCAACAAAAGCAAAAACACAAAATAATATTTTAATTGAAGAACTACAGAGAACTAAAACAGAAAAAAAGAAAAAAAAAATACACAGTATTAGAAATCCAGGAAAGACCATAAGCCTGGCCTGGAGGCATGTTAAACTAGTAATAGGGTGGCTTCAACTATACTGACATGTAGGAGCTCCCTTTTATTCTAAGCAGAGCAACAAGTAATTTCTTGAATTGCCTTAATGATAATTTAATCCTTCTCCTTACAAAAACCAACAAGGGGAATTTCTATCCTTCTTACTGTATTTACCAAGAGGAATTGATTGGTAAGATGGAAATGAGGGGAACTTTGGGGCAAAGTGACCAAACCATTTCAGACACTGATTGAAGAAAGGAAAGTGGTGAATAGTCTGAAATGTGCCCTGCAGTTTTGAGGAGGTGATGTTAAAGGATTCAGAGAAACAAGATCCTTTTATAACCTAAAATTCATCTTAAGAAGAACCAAAAACCAGGGTAAGCTCTCAATAATGAAATTCTGAAGACACAAAGAAAATTCTGATAAGGAGAAGAGAAAACTACCTAAAGAAACTGAATTAATATGCATTAGGAATTCACAAACCAAGAACCATTATTTTTTAAATTTAAATTTAAAATAAAAGTTGTCATGTAATAGAAATATTTAAAAGAAAGTCATGCATTAAAAAATTTAAAACATAAAATGAAAAAAAAGCAAAAAAGTAGCATAAGAAATTTTGCTGTAATCTTATACATTTATATATGCATACATAATTGCTAATTTACATATAATTACATGGTATAAAATAGAAATGCATATTTTATATAATTACTATACATGTCTATGTGTGCATATGTATATATTCACAAATATGTATATCTCACACATAGGTATCCTTACATCATATGCACATATGTAGCTCTATCTCTCTCTCTCTTTCTCACACACACACACACACACACACAGAGACAACCTAATAGAAGTTCAGTTTATTATATAAACTTCTCTCTTGTTTTATAAGTTCTGGTCTGTTTGTATTTAATTATAGCTAATTTCTTATTGAAAAAAGAAACAAAACATGTAATAGTACAGAAAAATAATTTCAAGAGTGGTCAGAAGAAGCTTATGCTAGTAGAAAAAAATAAAAGCTAAAAGCAACTAAAAAGATTACATTTTATATGCTTTAAAAAAGAGAGCTATTTGGAGGAGAAAAAACAGAACCAACCAACAGTTTTTATGATAGTTCCTAAGGATAGACAGGCTGATGCCAAAGACAAAGCTGCTAAAGTGTTATAATTTCTTATTTTTATTCTCTTCCTTCCTCGTTCCCTTCCCTCTTTCCCTCCCTCCCTCTCTCCTTTTCTTCCTTCCTTCTTTTCTTCTTTCCTTCCTTCCTTCCTTCCCTCCTTCCATCCCTCTGCTCTCCCTTTCCTTTTTCCTTTCCTTCCCTTTCCTTCTCTTCCCTTTCTTTTCCTTTCCCTTCCTTCCCTTTCTTGGTAGAGAATAATCTTGGTACAGAAAATGACAAAACAAAAAATGGTTACTAGAGAACTGATATTCAGGATCACTAGATGAGAGATTTGAAAACTTGTAAAGAATTAGGGGACTTTTTTCCAATTTAACATCCTCATTTTAGAGATTGATGCCCAAGAGGGTTAACTAATAAACAAAGATATTTTAGGTTTGTTTGCTTTTTTGGTTTGTTTGTTTTGTTTTGTTTTATGTAGAGGCAATCTGGGTTAAATGGCTTGGCCAGAGTTATGTAGCTAATAAGTGTCAAATACCAGATTCAAATTCAGCTCCTCCTGACTCCACAGCCAGTATTCTATTCTGTGCATCACCTAGCTGCCTCCACAAAGAAATTTAAAAGGGAATATATAGCTGCCTTTCATGAATACAAGACCCAACTTCCAGAGGAAGTCTATCCCAAATCACCAAAAGAGCTTGTGGATCTGGCTGCAAAGCCATTTATCAAGTGACCTTTGAGCTAGCACAGAGGACAGTGAAGATTCTATCTTGGACTTTTATGAGTCCTGTTTTTTGTTTTAATATGAGAAGAATCTCTTAATTGATAGTTACTGATTTCAGGTATTTAAAAAAATCTAGAAGATATCATTAAAGAGATGATTATTGAAAATCCAGAAAAATGAAATTATGATTATAAAAAGTGAAAATTAATTCTTCAAGGAGAAATTGTACCAGAACAAATTCAGTTCCTTTTCTGACAGTATTAACTATACTTGGTTTTTAGGAGAATTCCATAGATATGGTTTAATTAGATTTTATCAAAGAATTCAAAGAAGTCTCTCATACTATCTATGCAAAAGACAGGACAATATGAATATGTTAATAGTAGCCTAGGAGATTTGTAGAATGATAGACAAAACATAGTTATCAATGTTTCAATATCAACTTGAAAGCAAGTGGTTTCTAGAGGAGTAATCTATGTATCACTGCTTGGATTATGCTATTCCATGTTGTTTATAAATAGCTTGTATCAGCACATGAATATCAGATTATCAGTGTAAAGGTAACACAAAATTAGAAGAGAAAGCTATCATCACATGTCAAATAATAAAATTCCAAAAGACTATGAAAGGCTAGAACATTGGACCAAAGTAACATGAAGATAGTGGTATATTGTTGTATTGTGGAAAGCAATGAACTTAAGGAAGACAGAAAAAGTATAGGAATATTATACGAACTGATTCAATTGATTATATTGTGAAGTAAATGAACTCAAGAAGACAATAAACATAAATGGAAATGGAAAGAACCACCAGCAGAAAACAATAAAAAGAATACTGTGAAATCATAATAATAAAGTTTGGCTTCTAATAAGAGTCATCAAATGTTATCCCTCTCTGCCTCTTTGTGGGAGAGAGGAATGAAACTTAATGGATTATCAATATCCCAGAATACTCAAAATAAAATTTAAAAAAATACTGTGTTTGGAGTCAGACAATATGGATTCATATCCGTTTACTGTCATTTATTGGTCACTGTGTGACTTTGGGCATATCACTACACTTTCAGGTAGTCAGTTTCTTGTTTTGTAAAATGGGGTGATTAGGTAGATTAGAAAGAACTCTTTCAGATCAGAAGCTGCTTCAATTTATTAGTCCTGTGATCTTGGTCAAGTTGTAGGATCCTACAGTTGGATAATTTCAAAGATGGGGATATTAGGACAACACTCCTAATGTCTTTTTGACTTTATCTCTATTATCTTTGCTTTTATGATTGATAATTTCACATGTCCCTTCAAGTCCTCCCATTATACCAGATGAAAAGTAAAATTTTATCAAAAAAGAGATATTTACAGAAAGACTTTCTGCAGTGCTTTATTCATAGATGTCCAATGAAGACAAATTGTATTTCCCATTTCCTAACACTCTGGGTTGAGTATAAGAGCTCTATACAAATACTAACCAAATGTTCTACTCAAATAAATGAATCTTTTTATTTCTAAAGACCATTAATAAAATTAAAATGATGTTCACATTTGCATCAATCCAAAGAACGGTATCCATACATTACTATGGTGATATAGTCTGTGTCCTAAAAAAAGAACATTTTCACACTAGAGAACATGACAATTTTCAAAGATTTCAACATAGTACATTGTTTGATAACATAACATTATCCGTATTCTTAGTTACAATTCTTTAGAAACTTTCCTCCAAACAGCCCATGCATTAAAATAATAATTTTTGTTTGTGGCTTTAAGAGAGGATCTTCCCAGAGCGAAAACTGGATCTTTTAGTGGCGTTATGATCCCTTACCGTCTGATTTTGCTAGATGAACTAGGCTAGCTGGGGTGAAAAAAGGTCCAAGAGAGCCCGTCATATATAAAGTATGTCATGTGTGAACATTATAGTTACTGAAATGGAAAGACAAAGGTCACTTCTGTGACAAAAACAGCTCAAAACAGTTCTCATTCCAGAGGAGAAAATAGCTCTTCATATAAATGAACTGAGAGAACCTATTTAAAAATGGCTTTGAGGAAGAACATTAACTGATGTACAGATAGATGCAATATGTTGTCATCCATCAGTTCACTGGCATATGACTTTTCTAAGTTTTGAAGGATATATCTAAGAAACTATAAATCAAAGAAATGTTTGGGGACTTTGGGGAAATTGTATGTTGTGTTATACACAATGTAGATAGTATGATTTTCAACTAGAGTTAGAAATGGATCACTATCAGTAAATCCTAATTTTAAAGAATTTGAAGCCAGATAAAAGAAATCAGAAGAGATGAAATGATGAGCTAAAGATGATCATCTGGAAAAATAAGAGAATACCACTGGCAGCTAAAGAAGGAAGCTAAGAACAAAGTCTGCTTAATTCTTTTAAAAGAAGCAGAAAAGAGGTGAATAAGTAGATAAAAACAGATATTTTGGGCATACTCCAGATAGCATCTGCAACTGTTAGGAAGCAGTTTTGATTGAAGAAAAGATCTGGTGCTTCCTGGAGTTCATCAGAGAAAAAAGGATATTGAACTGTGAAGAATTTGTTAGACCCTCTTTAGCCAGCAACAAGAGTCATTGAATGAAAACTGAAAAACCTGAAAAAAAATGTTCCAGGAGCTCAAAAGAGAAATAATAATCCTCTGTGAAGATCTAAGTGGCTTGTCTATATTGCCTTTTACTATTATCTTAATTTATAACTGTGAATATTTTCATCATTAAGTGAGAAAGAACAGATTAGCATATAGGGTATACAATTGAAGCAGCCAAAAATATTAACAAATGAAAGAATTCAATTAAGGTCAAAATGGTTATTCTGAGAAGAAAAAAAGGAGGAAAATGCTAAATAAAAAGGAGATTAAAAAAAATAAGATAATTACATGTTCGCTTAAAATCAAGAATTTATGAATTCAAAAATTTACAAGAGATGAAGAATATATAAAGGAGATTTTGAGAAATTATTCTTCCAATTATATACCAATTTGATACATGAAATGCATAAAAGTTAAGTAATGGATAAATGTGTATTAAAATAACCAGATTAACAAAATGAAAAATTGATAATTCAAATAATTAAATATCAGGGGAAAAGAATTTAACAAATTGTAAATTAATTGCCTTTTCCAAAAAATAGACAAAATAGAACTTACAAATGAATTACATGAAATGATAAGAACGAATTAATCTTACTATTACATAAACGGTTTATAACATTGAGAAGTCATATTGCCCAAGCCCCTCTTGATAATTATCACCTTAATATATAAACCAGAAAGAGATAAATTAAAGAAAGAAAACTGTAGACATATATTTAATGCATACTGATGCAAAATATTGGATAACATTAGCAAAGAGGATAAATTTTTTTTCAAAGCTTACATGCTATGATTAGATTGGAGTTCTACCAAGAATACAAGCTAGTTCACTATTATGAGAACTAGAAACTTAGCAGACCACACTGATAGCAAAAACAATAAAACTCAGACAATTATGCCATGAGAAGCAGAACTTAATCTTGAAGAAATAGATTTATACTAACATCTCAAGAATATACTACAATATGTCACAAATGGACAGAGGAGCTAAATAGAAAAGGTCATATCATAAACAAATTAGAGGAGTAGTGATGGAGGTATCCTTCATAGTTATGGATATGGAAGAGTTTTTGACCAAACAAGGGATAGAAACAATCACTGGAGATATAATAAACAATTCTGATTACATAAAATCAAAAGTTCTTGCATAAACAAAATAAATGCATTTACAATTAGAAAGGAAATGGTTAATTGAGAAAAATTACAGCAAGTTTCTTTGTGAAAGGACTGATATCCAATACAGAGAACTGATTCAAATATAGAGAAGCCATTTCTAATAGATAAAAGTTCAAAACATATGATAGGTTATTCTAAAAGAAAGAAATATAGCCAGTTAGTTATATCTGTAAATTCTACTGGTCATACTGATGCTGAGGAGAAGTCAGGTCTTCTTGGAAGGTACAGAGAAGTATAGCATATTGTATATGGTGTACACAATTAAACTTTGTTACTGGTAGTATTATATATAATGAACAAAATTTTAGATATTTCTAAGTGAGCTTTTAAGTGATACAATGTGATTTTGGATTCTCTGGTATTTCTTCAATGACTTGAATACTAGGTAATTTTCCACATCCAGATCATTTCAAATAAACTAAAGAATAATTGAGTATTATCCTAATGATGAAAAATAAATCAAGTAGATGCTACAAAGCATCTCATTTCCCAGTAACTCCAAGTCCTATTTATATTAAATTTATATTATATAGATAATATATATATTTAGTTGATGTTCTTTTCTTTTTTAAAAAATGAGTTATAATATTGTTAACAACAATCTCCTTCCTCCTAAAGAAATATAAATATCAGTAATCACATGAAAAAATGTTACAATTCAATAACAATAAAAGAAATGTTCATTGAAACATCTCAAGTTCTATCTCATACCTATCAGACTGACAAAGATGACAAAAAGGAAAATGCAAGAATGGAGAGATGGAGGGCAAAACCAAACAAGAACAAGAAATAAAAGTTATGCATTAGTCTAGTCATTCTGGAAAACAAATGATAATTTTTTCTCTAAAAGTTTCAAGATTGTCAAGTATTAGGCAAATATTTCAAAGACAACAAGACAGAAGGATAGGGTTCATACAGGAAACAAAACACGTATCTATCAATTGGAAACTGGGTGAACAAACTATGGCCCATGAATATAATGTGGTAGAACTACACTTAAAACAAAAACTTAAGGAATTTGGAGTGCCCTGGGAAGATTTGAACAAATTGAAGGAGAATGAAATAAACTCATTCAAATGAATGATTTATATAATGCCTATATTAAGGTAAAGGAACACAGTTTTGGAAGACATTAACTCTAATCAAGTCAATGATCAATTTCATCTAAAGATAAGACTGGAAAAGAAACATGCTTCCTAGTTCTTGAGATAGGTGATGAGGTAGACTTAGAGATGAAAAATATTTTTTCAGACATAGTCAATGTGTATAATTTTTTTGCTTCTATCATGTGTATATATACACATGTGCACATATGATTTGTACACACATATTTCCCCATGAATATTTGTATATTACATGTATATATAAATATGATCATCTACAAATATGTGATATATGTACATTGTATGTTATGTGATCACATCTTTTATATGGGGGATGGGAAAATTAGAGTATAGTGAGTAGGAAATAATGATGCTAAAAAGGAACATCAGCAGAACTTTAAACGTACAGAGAAGAATACAAAAGGGAGTTCAGAAAAGGGACAGAAAAAAAGGCAGTGTTGTCACTCTAGCGTCATATGTAATATATACTTTAAAAATAGTTCTTGTAATAGATTAACACTTTTAAATATAATAAATAATTTATGATTTTTATGTATGGGAGTTTTTGAAATATTGATTTTTTAAAGTTCATAGGGAAAAGGGAATGTAGCTATTGCTAAGTTCATATATCATAGGAATAGGGTAAAGCAATTTTTATAAGGTATGTGGTAATAAAGAGCATAATACACTCTGGAATATAAAAATGAAAATTTTTAAATGCTTTTAAAATAAATGCATACATTTTAAGACCATAAAATTACATATAGATTTTTTTATTTGTGATAGTCAACTATGCAACTTGATTTACCACAAAACTACCTCTGATTAATATTAATTTGCAAAGCTTGGGACTTTCCCTTGCTCAAAGCCTGCAGATTCCTGGTTCTAGCTCTGGCTTGAATAGCTGTAGTTAATGTTTTGGGGATGGTTGAATGATTGATTTTTTCCACATAAAAAAATTTCTTAATGTACCTTTTCTTCCCATATGACAATACAAAATTTACATGCAGCAAATTATATTTTTAATCATAACAAAGCTTTCCATAAAGCTTACACTAGTTGCATGCTTGCAAAAGATGCCAGAGGCAGAAAGTAGACATTTAGCTGCAGCCGGGAATGTGACAGACAAAACTCCAAGCACCAAAGAATGATAATAGCCCTAAGTCTTGGGTGTCTTAGATTTCCATTTTCAAGCCAGATCATTATTGCAAAGAATCAGGGGCTCAGATGGTGTTAAAGTCTAATTCCAGGGAGCAAAAGAATCACATTTTATACACAGGCTTCAAGTTAAGATATTACTGTCATGGGCATCTGGACAAATGATGACTGATCCACTGGAAATTATATAACTTTGTAAAAGAATTCGCTAGCTAATATGCATTTCAAATGAAACTAAATAGGAAGGAGGAAAAGACTATAGTTTTTTTTTTTTTTATTTTGAATCTGAAACATGGCAGAACAACATCAAATACAATGAAACAATAAAATAGAATTTGATGTTGTTGCCTCCAAAATTTTTATTTTTCCATGTTAGGCCTGATTAATTTTCTACGAGGCAAATTGATAGGGAGACAATTTTTTGAAATTATTTCTCTTTCCCATCTTCTAGTTCATTCATTATAAATGTTAAATTAAACCAAAATTAATTTTTGGTGAACAAATGAAACTAAATAAGTTACAGTACACTGCCGTGTAAATTTTCTCTACCCAAAGCAATCCAGAAATATAAGGAAGCAATCTTTCTTAAGAATATAATGAGGTGGTACTATCAACTCATTAAATCTTTGTGAAGTATAATTTTCTTCAAACAACTTCAGCATGTTGGACTCCAAATAAAATTAGAAATATAAAAGGAAAAGAGCCTCTTAATGACACTCTATAAAGACAAAACTAATGTAGCTCAGAATTGAAGTGACTCATTTCAAATCAACAAAAACTAATGCTCAAATATCAAAGGAGATTACAGAATTCTGAATCTGTGCAATCAAATTAAGTAAACTGAACAAATACTGATTAAGTATTAGGGTCATTGTTTTAGGTACTGAGTTTATATGTCTCAAATTACTTTAAGGCAAAACATTATCCAACTTATGACATATAAGAGAAATAAGAATTTGAAATAAAATTAGCTTGTCCAAAAAGGGATCATATATTAACAAAAATAAGGGACTAATTTGAGAATCAGTAAAAATGGTTGCCTAAATCCATGCCTTTCTTTTTAAGAAGAGTCTTTCTATTTACTCTGTATCACTTTTCTACTACCCAAATAATTATTTGTATTCTTAAACACACACACACACACACACACACACACACACACACATCAGAAACTCCTTAAATAAATAAGAAAACTATAATTAATGAGCTTTAAAATTTTTAAATTAGTATTAAAAAAAAGAAAAGATACTCACATTAAAAGCAACATGCTAGATTTATTTAAGACCTTATCTAAGGATGAGCACCAAGAGCTAAATTAAAAGGTTGATATGCCCCATAAACCTTTCCTACCATCTTTTACTTCAGAAGCAGTCAGCAAAAGACTTTCTGCATTCTCCACAGAAGGAAGTTATTGTTGTTCTGCTCTTTGTCCCTTCTCCCCATCCCCAATCCTGTAATCTTCTGTAGGATAATTCCCACTATTTGCTTTTATAGGGGATAAGAAGATGGCACACAAGGATAAGATCCTAGAAAAGAATGTGTATTTATTTCCCCTGTCTAAAGAATGTGAAAAAAAAATTTCCACGCTCTGAAATTCTTTCCCATATATTAAAATTACTGAAATAATCTGCAAAGCAAAATTCTTATTTTTAAAGATAATGCATTATAACAATTATTATTACTATTTTTACAGCAAATACCCCCAAAATAATAACTAAATAGAATCTTAAGCCAGCTTCCATTCTTATATATTCAGTGGTATCAATGAAATTTGGTGTGCTATGACTTTCCCCACTATGAAGAATTAAAAAATACTATTTACAAGTCACTTTAACAACATGTGCAAAACATACCAGAGCCTGACAATTTTTCTTATTTCTTTTTCTTAGGAGAAAGAAAATCATACAATTAAAGTAAGGTAACTTGCTGTTTGTATTTTTTTTGTCTTAAAAATAAAATAACAATAATAAACTTTTCCTGATGTCCTGTCATCTACTTTGGTGAATACATTTATGAAAATTCCAAAACTATTTACAACATAATATTATCCACAGTAAAATATGACTGCCATCCTGAAGAGTTACTGAGCTGTTAATATAAATAAAACAGAGAATCTTAGGTTAAAATTCAGTGTTTCAAAAGTACCTGTTTAAAAAACTCAGTTTCAATTATGAGTCTTTTGGGGTTGTACTGAAATTTTCATGCAAACATTATCCTTTCATGCTTAAGGAATATATAGCAAAATAAATTTAAAATACAAATAATTAGAAAATAAGTAAATGAGCTAAGGGAATCTAGATATATGGAGTTTTTTTTTTTATCTCAGAGAGAACTTTGAGCTGGCTATTTAAAATAATATTTTATTTTGAATAAAGCAATTTTGGCCAAAAAAAATTTATAGAGCTACCTTAACAAAACTCTCACTAATTCTATAAAATTATTTTATTACATTTACATATTTAAAATAATATATATAATAATATTATATAATACATATAATATATACATATAAAGTATTATATTGTAAATAAAAACATCATCTTAACAGATCAGAGTAGGGATTCAAAGACCATCTAATCAAGTCCCACTGTTTTACAATTAAGGAAACTAAACAATTGTAAACAGTGATAAGCACAAAAACTATGTAGGGTCATCCTCAGTTCTTCATTGTCTCACTTTCATATCTGATCTCCTTTCAAGTTTATAGATTTTACTTTTGCAATACCTTTTGTATATTCTGCCTTCTTTTATTTAACTCATCACCTTCTACTTTGTAAAACCTAGACTATTTCAACAACCTGGTGGTTGATTTCATCTGCACAAGCCTCTTATCACTGAAGCCCAGCCTATATTCAGCTGTCAAATTAATCTACCTAAAGTGCAGGTATGACCACAACACCCCTGTAGTCCATAAACTCCAGTAGTTCCCTATTACATCTAGGACCAAACATAAAATCCTCTCTTTGGCAATAAAACCCCTTTAAACTATCTTTTTAAATATTCTCACACTTTACACTCCTTACTACATACTCTATTATCCCATGACATTCTCTTATTTCTTGCTATTCGTAATACAAAACATTAATTCAGTAATCAGTTAACATTTATTAAGTATCTACTGTGTTCTAGTCACTTGGATAGGTGCTAGGGATACAAAAAGACGCAGGAATTATTCCTTGCCCTCAAGGAATTTAGAATCCAATGAGGATGACAGCAAACAAACAAAACAAGCTACATACATAGAAAATAACAGAATGAAGGCACTGGAATTAGGAAGGGTTGGAGAAGGCTTCCTTCCTTGTTTAAAAGATCAGACTTTGGAATATATTAACAAACCTAAAATCATTGAAATGATCCAAATTCCCACAAATGGACAATTTCAAGACTGCATTTTCACTGGCTATCCCCTATTTCCATAATACTTTTCCTTCTACTATCGATCTATCTATCTATTTATCTATCTATCTATCATCTATCTATCAGTGTTGCATTAATTCTACCACTAATGTTTCATAATCTTCTGAAGAGTTTAAGATTTTTTAATTAGTTAAACACATATCTAGACATTTTATAGTCATAAGAGATTTAGTACCTAACTATTGTCACCAGACACTGAAGAAAAGTTATTCTTAAAAATAAAGTATTTCTTGATCAATGAAGATTGTGTGAAAACAATACAAACTGGAAACAAATTTGAAGTCTACAAAATATTAACATCTTCTGAATACCTGGAAAAACATGATCAACTGGTCAGAATTATATACCACAAATTCTTCATCCATTAACAGACAACAAATAGCCATATCACCAATACAAATATCAAAATGCCTTTGAGAATTCATTGAACCAGAGCATGATAATTATTGTCCAAAATGATGTAGATATAACATTGATTCATAAAAATCTAAGAACAACAATTTAAGTAGATATTAACTTACCAATACATATGATCGCTAAACAACATGGAATAAAAAGTTTTCACAATATAGAGACTTATAGAAAAAAAAATCGAAGCCATGGCAAAACATAAGCAATTAAAAATGTTCCCTTATTGTCATGTCTGCTATTGGAGTTGTCCTGAAAATGTTTTCAGCAAATGTCCACAAGATGAACTTTATATCCTAATATTTGACCATAGACAAGTCATTTAACTACGTTTTTGCCTTAGGTTCCTCATCTGTAACATGAACTGGAGAAGGAAATGGCAAACTACTCTAGTATTTTTGCCAAGAAGACCCCCCCCCCAAACACCAATGAAAAACCCAGAGATATTGACACAATTGAAAAACAACTCAAAAACTTTTATAAGTTGATTTAAAAAGATGACAAAAAGTAGATATCTCCAGATGCAATATCCAAACCTACATTAAGCTTTAAAAAATAACTTAAAATATAAAGAATTTGCTCCAGATCCATTTCTATCTTAATACAATAGGGAAAAAAAGAGAATAAGATATCTATATATAAAACAAGGCATTATTTAATTAATTTGCTCATGTTTTTCCCAACATTAAAAAAAAAGGCCACCATTCATATTTTAATGAAGAGGAAATAAGAGTTTCAGAGAGTTTAAATTGCTTCTCCATGTTCTTCAACTAGCATGTATTTAAAGATTAGATTTAAACCCTATTCTTTCCTGTCTCCAGGTACAATTCTGAATCTACCACAAATAGAACTGGATACCCTTAGTTTATAGGCTCTCCTTTGAGGAGGAAGAACACAGTTTGTGGAAAACAATTTAACCAATGTTTACAATTAGTTCTATTACCCAAGAACTCATACCTTAAAAAACAACAACAACAACAACAATAAAAATGTTTATACCTGTAGTACTTTTCACCCAGATGCAACCAATATTGAGGTTGGAGTTCAAAGCAACTCTCATACCTAGTGCATCAAAAAAGGTTATTATAGGCATATTATAGGTAGGTGGCTTATGAGATAATATTTATAGAATGCTTACTTAGCACAGTTTCTGAGATATAGTAGGTGCTATATAAGTGCTTATTTTCATTTCTTCCCCATATAACTTATGTCTGTCTCAATTTCTTAACTAAAAATGATTAAAATAGCACCTACCTTTCAGGGTTGTTGTGAGATAATATGTATAAAGAGGTAAATGATATATTTATAAATTGCTTAGCTCAGGACTTGAATAGTTTTGTGGTTGCTCCACAGTTGTGTCCAACTATTCATGACTCCATGGACCATTGCATGCTAATAGTGTCCATGGGATTTTCTTGGCAAAGATATTGTCATTTCCTTTTCATGCCAGCACATAGTTGGTGATACATATTTTTCCATAATTCCCACCCCTACATTTCCTATTTTTATTAAGTAAGAACAGGATTAGCTTATCCAAAGGCATTTCCAAGGACACTGCAGTAACATGGCCTTCCAATACTCTTGAGAATAAATTACAACACTACAAATACAAAGGCACCAAATGAGAGGTTTTCAACATATTGGCAGAGGGCTTGCCCTTCCCAGCAGGGCCCACAGACAAGCACTTATATAAAAAAAAAATCCAGGGATACTGAGGTCTTTCCCCATACTCATGAGTAATACAACAGAGAAACTACATCAGAAAATAACCATAATATGATTCTAGCCTGGTCAAGCACTTGTACTCTTGCATAAGGAAATTCACTGATGACAGCACTGGTCAGAGTGGTCTTCTGCTTCTCCAGTAGGCCCAGTAACGTTTAGAGTGATGCAAGAAGCTTGTGGCTTCTCCAATACTATTATAGTACTAAGACCCTATATGAGTACCAGCTATTAGACAGGCTTTAAAGATCTTACTATCACCAGCCCAGACACAGTAATAAGAACCCTTCACAACCTAGCCCCTCATAAACAGACTCTCAGGGGCAGACAGAATATGAGAGAACATTAATCAAGCATCGCGAATTTTTTCTGTCCCTTCAGTTTTTGTAATAGTGTCCCTAGGCTACTACATTTTAGAAAGATGCCCTATATGAATGGCAATACATAGCACAGTTTTGTGGTTTGAACCAATATGACCACAACACTGGGCAAAAGCTTTCCAAATGACCTAAGTGAAAGAAGAGGATTTTTTTGTTTTGTTTTGTTTTTAGGATGTAAATATTTAAGAGAATGTTAATAGCTGATTCATGGAATTTTTAATTTCTAACAAAAATATTATTTCAGTACTGTGATCTCATTTATCCAGGCACTGCCTCATACAATAAACACTACAGACCACCCATGCCTACTCTATATATCTTGATTTTGTCTTGTGTCCTCCTGTATATTTGCTTAAGGGGCTCAGAGCTTTACTGGAGATCTCTCAATATCATCTATGTGTAGCATTATCTGCCAATAACACATTATTCTGTTCTCTCTTGACAATTATTTCTCAAAGAGCATTTCTTGAAATTGCCTGTAAGGTTGTGAATTGATCTAACCATTCTGGACCGAAATTTAAAACTATGCACACGAATGTTTGTGGCAGCCCTTTTTGTAGTAGCTAGAAATTGAAAATTGAGTGGATGCCCATCAGTTGGAGAATGGCTGAATGAATTGTGGTATATGAATATTATGGAATATTATTGTTCTGTAAGAAATGACCAACAGGATGATTTCAGAAAGGCTTGGAGAGACTTACATGAACTGATGCTGAGTGAAATGAGCAGAACCAGGAGATCATTATATACTTCAACAACAATATACTATATGATGACCAGTTCTGATGGACCTGGCCATCCTCAGCAATGAGATCAACCAAATCATTTCCAATGAAGCAGTAATGAACTGAACTAGCTATGCCCAGAGAAAGAACTCTGGGTGATGACTAAAAACCATTACATTGAATTCCCAATCCCTATATTTATGCCCACCTGCATTTTTGATTTCCTTCACAAGCTAATTTGTACAATATTTCAGAGTCTGATTCTTTTTGTACAGCAAAATAACGGTTTGGTCATGTATACTTATTGTGTATCTAATTTATATTTTAATATATTTAACACCTACTGGTCATCCTGCCATCTCGGGGAGGGGGTGGGGGGTAAGAGGTGAAAAATTGGAACAAGAGGTTTGGCAATTATTAATGCTGTAAAGTTACCCATACATATAATCTGTAAATAAAAGGCTATTAAATAAAAAAAGAAGGAAAAAAAAAAACTATGCACAAAGGGCTGTAAAAGTACACATATCCTTTTCTCCAGCAAAATCCAGATCATTACTAGATCTATATCCCACTGAGGTCATAAAAGAGGGAAAGGTATCCACATGCACAGAAATGTTTATAGCAGCCCTTTTTGTAGCAAAGAATTGGAAACTAAGTGGATGCCCATCAGGTGGAAAATGGCTGTTATGTTATAGAATATAATGGAATATTATGGTTCTAAAAGAAATAATGAACAGGCTGGTTTCAGGAAAGACTTATATGAACTGATGCTGAATGAAGTGAACAAAACTAAGAGAACATTATATACAATAAAAGCAAGATTATATGATATCAACTGTTAGACTTAGCTCTTCTCAGCAACAAAATAATCCAAGAGAAACAATTGATGTGGGACAGAAAATGTCATCCACATCCAGAGGGAGAAGTATGCTGATAAGAGCATACTATTTTCACCTTTTTTGAGGGGGAAGGGGTTGTAAGTTTGTTTTTCTTTCTGGTGGTTTTCCCCCTTTCTTCTGATTTTTCTTTCACAACATGACTGATATGGAAATATTTTTTTAAAAGATTTAAAAGATAAATATATATAAAATCCATATCAGATTGCTTGCTAACAGGGGGAGGTAAGGGAAGAAAGGAAAAAAATGTATGACTCAAATCTTATAAAAAATAAATGTTGAAAGCTGTCCTTATATGTAATTGAAAAAATAAATTGCTATTGAGGGAAAAAATTGCCTGTAAGTTCATTCATTTCCAAAGCAAATGGTATATGTGTTATTTCTTTCATTAATTCCCTTTACCACTAAATTAACATATAGCTAGTAAAAAAAAATTAACATCATAACCATAAAATATTTATAAAGGAAAAGTTGGGAAAAGTGAAAACTAAACCAGACTCTCTAGGGGATTAATTCTAGAGTGTGAAAAGTTAAAAGAACTGACAAAAAATGCACTCAAAATTAAAAAAAAAATACATGCATACTTGAGAACGGTCATATTACTAACACTCCAGAGAATAATTTATCTAACCCCAGGGCTCTAGTAGGATGGATAGCTTCAGAATAGATGATATCACAATCCAACTCAAGTACATGTTACTTTTCATCCTGTGTAAACTGGATTGAAAAGCTATTAAATATGGTTAATCTGAATGCCCATTTTGCTGCTGTCACTCATAAATAATTTGTTCACTCTGTGCTATCATTCTTCTCGAGAAAGTCTCTTTATTTTCATAACTTTAAACTTAAAGATTTCTAATATCCTTTCATTGTGTGAAATATTCCTTAGAACTATGATGAGTAATGGAAAACATGCAAAAAAGAGTTTTTTCCTTGTTGTGATGTTTATTTCCATGTATTTAAATTTTATCATTCTTTCAAAATCGTTATCAAGTAACTGGTCTTCAAGTTCTCAGGACCACAGGAAAGACTACATATTAAATAAAAGAAATTTCCACATAACTAGTCCTTCTTTATTGATAAAATCATGGTTTCTAACTCATCTCCCCTCAGACAGACAGATAGATAGATAGACAAACAGACAGAAAGATTTTCTATTAAGCCTATTACTTAAATATTTTAGTAAATGGTAATTTCATGGCTAAATTTTCTTCCTCTTTGATACAGACTGCAACATGCCCATATTATCAGTACTTCTGTAAACTTTCCTAGGTTGGTTCTTCAGGTGACAGTACACAGTCCATTGTTGGGCCTGTGTTCATTGTCTTTCCAATTTGGTAAAAGCTGCCAGAACCTGATTTCTGCTGGTAAAACCATTGAGATTCCTAAGTCATCTGCATGTTGCAAGATAGAAGTATCAAAGTAGAAGTTTAATGAAAGACAGTAAATAAATATTTTCAAAAGCACATGTCACTAACCATTATCTTAAAGATTCAAATTAAAAATGTAAGAATGTATTCAATAAAATCTATAATAATAAAGACAGTAAAATGGAAGACATCTATTTATGTAGTTTAGCAGTCACTTTAATATTTCAAAGATCTATGATTTCATCGGTGTAGTTATACCTCCTCTGATAAAGAAATCTATTGTCATAGTGGGTGATCTGATTCTTAGATGAAAAACAAACTTACCTGGCACATACTCATAGTACTTCTAGCTTAATTTAGGTTCCATGAACATAGACTTCAGAGTCATTTTGAAATCACAAGAGGCATTACATATAATAGGATCAGAGTGGATGCACTGCTGAGTAGAACTCATACAGGAATAATATGAAGTATAGTCCCAGATTTCTAGGGCAGCATATTCAATGAAAAAATAAATAAAATCTGGTCAAATAGAACAATTGTTCAGGTTTATAAAACCAATTAATCTTCTTGTGCTAAATAAGTAAAGAATAATACACATAAATATTGTCAACATAAAAAAGTATCACTAAATTCTAACTAAAACAGGAATAAGAAAAGACAAAACAAAAACACTTTCTATTGTAATGAATGAGTTTTTCTGGCCAATAAAATATGTAAAAAAGAGATCAATATGCCATGCACAGACTACTGATATTTTAAAGAAGAGGGCACAAGAAAACAGGCAACACTTAAATGTACAAGGATGATATTATTCAGTCTCTATGATGAATCTGAAAAGTCTTCAAAATTGTTCATTGCCTGAGATCATCATTATCAATATAAAATTATCATTTTATAGCAGAGACAAGAAAGAAACACTTGATATAATTTAATTTAAGCACTTCCAGAATAATCCAAGGAAGCTGTAGAGAATTAATTCTGATAGTCAAAAATGGATTACATTGACAAAACAGGTATGAAAATACCCAGAATTCTAGGTATTCCAAATGTTTTAACAGCAGAATGATGTTTTGAGAAGAAAAAAAATGTATGCCATGGAAATGTCACTCAGTATAATAACTGAACAGGAGATTATTACAGAAAACAAAATATTTAACAAAGAGAAAAAGGTTCCAGATTTCTTGGCATAAGCTACCTAAGAAAATTCATGAAACTATTAAAAGGTGCTTCATGTGAAAACTGAATAAAACAGAAGTTATACTCAGTTTTCTAACATCTGGAATAAGCCTCCTTTTGCCAGGAGATAGCAGTATGGTCAGAATTTGAAATGTCACCAAGAATAAAGCATGACCTGACTACATACCATCTCTCTCCTCAAACCTCTCATAATAATACTGCATCTTTTTGTGCACTTTGTGTATTCTAATGTATAGTGGACTTGTTTGAATATGCATCTTATGCCCCTATTAGTTTAGAAATTTAAAAAATGTATGTCTTAATGTAACTTTGTAACCCCAGTGTCTCTGAGCATCATAACAATGAATATTCCTTTACAGGTTACCTTCTGGATTTCATCTACCATGCCTAATTCGTTAGCCTTAAAGTTATCTCCAAACTCTGGAACTTCTTGAGTATTTTCAATCTCTCATTCTAAATAGATAGGACTTCATAGAATTTTATTTAAGGAAGGTAGCCAGGACAGTCACATCATATTTTCCTAGATATACTCAGAACTTTCTTGGCCATGCCCCAATTTCCTTTGCCACTCCCATCTTTATTTCTTGTCTTCCCTTCTTCTTCAGTAATTTCAGCTTCCATCGTCTTTCTCCATTTGAATGTAACCTTCTTGAACAATTTGGAACTATGTTCAAAGAACTGTAAAACTATACATACCCTTTGATCCAGCAATGTCATTTCTGGGTCTATATCCCAAAAAGATCATAAAAATGGAGAAAGACACACACGTGCAAAAATATTTGCAGCAGCTCTTTTTGTAGTGACAAGGAACTGGAAATTGAATGGATGCCTTACGTTGGGAAAGGCTGAACAACTTTAGGTATATGAATGTAATAGAATATTATTATTCTATAAGAAAAGATGAGCAGGCTAGTTTTTAAAAAACCTGGAAAGACTTACATGGAGTGATGGTGAATGAAGTGAGCAAAACCAGGCATTGTACATAGTAACAGCAAGATTATGTGATAATCAACTATGACAAACAACTCTTCTCAGCAATACATTGAACAAAAACAATCCAAATAAACTTGGGATGAAAAATGTCATATGCATGCAGAGAGAGAACTATGGAGCTTGAATGAGATTGGAAGCATACCATTCTCACCTTTGCAAAATGATTGTTTTTTTCTTCTTGTGTTTTTTCCCTTTTTTCTAATCTTTTTTTCACAACATGATAATATATAAATATGTTTAAAATTATTGTACATGAAAAATATATCATGTTTCTTGCTATCTTGGGGAGGGATGAAGGAAAGGAGGGAAGGAGAAAAGAATCTTGGAACTTAAAATCTCACAAAAATGAAACCTGAAAGCTATCTTTACATGCAATTGGAAAAATAAAATACTATCAAATAAAAATAAAATTAAATAAAAATTAAGAATGTAACTTCCTTGAGAGCTGGGGTTATATTTCTATTTGTATTTATATTCCAGGGTTAGTATTACATCCAGCAATTAATAAACTCTTAAAAACCATTTTCTGATGATCTTAGAAAAACATGGATAAACTTGCATGAAATAAAGAAGAGTGAAGATGGAAAGAAGCAAGAAAATGTTGTATGTAATAATAGTGATGTTGATTTAAGAACAACTTTGAGCAAGCAACGCATTTTAAACAAATATCCAAATTAACTACAAAATATATATGAAGGTAGACTATGCATTCAGAAAAAACTGATAAATAGAAGTATATATAGAATTATTTTAAATGCATACACATATGTGCATATATGTATACACATATATACATGTATGTCTAATGGTAGCCATCTCTAGGGAGGGGGGGTGAAAAGAAAAAAACTTACACAATAACTCTTGTATATTTAAAAGGAATAGCAAGTTGTATCTAATAAATTTGCAATTTCTTGAGCAATCTTTTTTTTGAAATTATACTGTTATAGAAATACTTGTTTTATTCTATGAAAGAAAAATAAGATAAATACTTTTTAAAAAATCTTGCTGACTGGCTAAGCAAGGGCATTGTACTAAATAAAGCACATAATACAAAGACAAAATCAAAACAAGCTTTGCTTTCAAAGAGTTTACATATTACTAGGGAAGTAAATATTGAGTTACTTTGAGAGCATGAAAAACTTCCACATTTTATTGATGATTTCAATACCCATGGTTCATCTGTCATTTCTAACACAATTCCTTATTTGCCCTCCTAAGTATCTTCCCCTTTACTACTTCCATGAAAAGTTTAACCACTCTTTTAGTCATCTGGATTCACAACCTAAAAGTTATCCTGGGTTTTTCATTTTTACTTATCACAATTTCCAATCAGTTCCCAAGTCTTGTTAGATTTACCTCTACAATATCTCCATCTATACTTTTTTCTGTTCACATGGATATTACCCTAGTTGAAGTCCTTGTCACCTTTCACTTAGAGTACTAATATTTATCTTTTCTATCCCTACCCCAACCAATTCTTGGAATGTTCTCTAAATTTAGCTCCTTTTTTTTTTTTTTTGAAATCCTTGCTCCCTTTAAAGCTCAACTCAAGTATAATCTTCAACTTAAGGCTTTTCCTGATTTCTCATAGCTGCTGTCTCTTTTTATATGCCAGATTATTTTGCATATTTTCATATTTACTTATGTATCTTGAGTTTGTTTTGCAAGCTAGAATGTAAACTCCTTGAGAGTTTATTTTTATCTTTATGTCTTTACCATCCATCAAAATACTTGGCTTAACACATCTTTGTTGAATTAAATAGAAATGAAGTATTCAAGTAAGGTTTCTCACGAAAGTTACCTGAATTGAGCCTTGAAGGAATCTAGAAATTTTAAGAGGTAGAGATGAGGAAAGAGTACATACATGGGAAACAGTCTGTGAAAATGTGAAATCATACTCAGGATGGTATGGGTAGAACAGATCTTATAATAAGAAGAAAAAAGCAATTTTAGAAAGTAAGAGAGGTCCTTAAGTGCTGAGATGAAGAATCTATACTTCATAAAAATTAATGTTCCACAGCAAACATAATAGCATAATTATAAAACAAAGTTAGAAATTATAAGGAAGAGAAAAAAATTTTTAAATGCCTAGGTGATGACCTATCTGTACAATGGTAAGCAATCTTGTCACATACAGAGAAAGGTTTCATTCAGACCTCAAAAATTGTTAAATTAAATTGTATATTGTATATTCATCTAATATTTAAATAAAAGATAATAGATAACTCACTTTTTAATTATTTGGAGGTTTCATTTAACTTCTGTCATTGTTTTATACCAATATTTTAGTAATTTCTTAAATTTGTCTTTTAAGTCACTATTTTCATCTAAAACTTAAAGTTGCAAATATTTTAAATTATTCTCACCTCTAAAATTCTGCGAATTTTTTTAAAAATTTAACTTTTCTCTACAGTTGGGGAGATATCAACGGCCAATCTGATGAAATTTCACTCCATTTTAATAATAAGCAATTCTACATAGAGATGCAAGAAATCATCATAGAATAATAACAGCTAGGTAACTTAAATTTCTTGAAATCTAAGTATGACTCCCTTTGGCTATAAAGTTCATGACTGAGTATCCTATTCATAAACAATGGAGACTTTTGCTGAATTAGATAATCCTAATCACCATTCATTCAATAGTTAATTTGAAACATGGTAGGAGTAAAAAGAATGTTATACTCTATAAATGATCCAAAGAAAATCTTGCCCAATCAAGACTTACTCACATAAAAGCTAAATTTTAAAGTTTCTTGTAGCCTCTCTGATTAGGGATTTGAAATAAAAGATGATGATAAATGCCACTTGTTCTAAAGCAATAATTAAAAGTTCTGTGGCAATTCCATTTTCAGAAGCAATGTAATATTACTAACATCTTTAGTGATGTTATATAAATGGAGGATGACATGATTTAAAAAGTGAGCCAATCAAAATGGTAAAAGGAAAATTACAATGAGGAATCATTTTATCCTTAGTTTATGCCAAAATCTTCTGCAATGTGAAGTTATTCAGGTTTCCTGCAGTTAATCAGCCTCACAGAAATTAGTGAATACATTAAAAAAATTGAAATCACAAACATATAAAAATATGCTTTTCAGCAGAATTTCCTTCATATTTTAGTAAATGAAAAAACAAAAACAAAAACAAAAAACAAAAACAAAACCTGAAGCCATTTATCCAGAGCTCCTCCCTGTTCTGACTTTTCATATTGCATCCATCTGATGTCACCCTGCTACTAGGCCTCCTTCACTTCAATGTCAGGTAAAGTGAGTGCCCTTTGTGTATGACTTCTCTATGAGTAGAATATAAACAGAAGATCCCTATTCCCAAAAAAATGTTAGTTTCAAATAGGGGAATAAAGTCCAAACAGTTATGACGCAATGACAATAAAACTATACGTTAAATACACAAACATTGTAAATTTTAAATCTACAGATAAAATCTACAGAGATTTGTCTTTTCGTTCCTTCAAGAGAAATATTATTAGGCTAGTAATCCCAAGTGTCACATTAGTTGTGGCATATCATCTGTAAAATCATTTGAACATCCCTATACCTTCATTTCCTCAATTATAAAATATAAATAGTAATTCTATGCATGTCTTTTTTTTCATGGGTGAGGACAAAATGATTAAAAATATGAAAAAAATGTTGTTTAGCATATACACATAAGAAAATATTTTATATCTTAACATAAATAGTTAGCCCTTCCTCCCAAATTCAAAATGAGGTGCTGCAGTTAACATATGTTCATTCTGTACCTAGAAGACTAACAAGGAGATGGAATAATAATAATAATAATTTAAATTCATGGATTCTTAGATAGATAATTGGAAAGGACCTTAAAGTTTATCTAGTCTGACTACTTGAATTTACAAAAGAAAAAACTGAGGCATTAGAGATTGTGACTTTTCTAAATTCATAGCAATATTATGCCAAATAGCTGAGATTCAAGCCTATATACTCTTACTCTAAATCTAGTGTTCACCCTTTTTTTAAGGTGAAGATTAAAAAGCTTGCAGTCCTAAAATGGAGTGGGAAAGAAGGAAACTTCATATTACATCATGAAGTATATCCAAAACCTTCAGGCATTTCTCATGAAAGAGTTCTATCTCTTTGCAGAAATTATTCAACATAGATTTATTATGGTTCAACTATATTAGGGAATAAAAGACAACTTGAAAAATAAAATAAAATAAAATGCCTGCAATGGCAAGTTAATTTGACATTTGCAGACTCTGAAAAATGACTTCAAAATCAGTTTTTACCTCGGGTCTCAGAGAAATATTTATCCATTATCACTGGGTGGCATGTTAGAGTACTGGGTCATGTGTTATTAGATTATAGACCTCTTACCTTACTCAAGATATCTTTGAGACAAGCTTTATCCCTGCTGGTACAGAAAAAACCTCTTTTTTGCACTATATAGAAAAAGATGTTTTAAAAGGAATTTCATAGTAGAAAAAAATCTGAAAAATCATCCCTCAAACTACTTCATTTTTCAGATTAGAAAATGTAGGTCTAAAGAATAAAAGTGAGATTCCCAATGTCTTGCTAAATTGTATGGCAGGGTCAATTATGAACTGCTCACTCTGCAGCACCTGGTGTAACTCTCCACTAGGGAATTTCTTTCCCAAACATTTCCAGCTTCCAACAGAAACAGTCAGTCAATTAGTCAACAAGTACTTATCAAGCATTTGCTATATGTCAGACATTATATTAAGCTCAGGCACCACAAAAGGCAAAAATCAATCCTTGAAGTCAAATAGGTATCCAGGTTAAATAAACTCTTGAGTAATTGAGAAAAGTAACTAGAAAGAAAAGTACTAGAAACCTATACTTTAAAAAAAAATTGCCTTGTCAATCCAGTGGAGAACGGATTAAAGTAGGGAAAGATTGGAGGTAGGGAGACCAGTTAGAAAAAAATTTTTCTTCTTTTGTTTTTTTCTGAAACTTTTTTATGGTTTGTTTTTAACATTCACTTTTATAAGATTTTGATTTCCATTTTTTTCCATTTTCCTCCCCTTACTTCTCTCCCCTTCCCCTAGATGACATGCAATCTGATCTAGGTATTAAACATACTTCCACATTAATCCACGTTGTGTAATAAGAATCAGAACAAAGGGGAAAACCATGGGAAAGAAAAAAATACATTTTTTAAAAATGAAAATTCTATTCTTTGACCTGCATTGATCTTCCACATTTCTCTGGATAGAATCTTCCATCATGAGTCTTTTTGGAATTGTCCTGGATCATTGTATGCCAAGAAAAGCTATGGCTTTCAAAATCCTTTGCAACAGAACTTGGCCGAAGATTTAGATAAGGAGCTGAATAAAGGTAGTAAGTATGAATATAGATAATGGGGTGCATAGGAGAGATGTTATCTAGGTAGAAAATACATGATTTAATAGGCAAATTGAGGAAATTTTTGAAGTTAGAGACCTAGAAACTGGATGATTAGTGTTGTCAACAGTAAAATGGAAATTAAGGAGAGAAAAAGGTTTGGAGAAAAGATAATGGGGCTAAGATACTCAGGACATATATTAGGGATGGATGTCAAAACAAAAATAGGTCATGATGCATGGAGATGGCTATGATTAGAGAAAGAAAGTCATTTTATTTATACTTTTTTCCCCAACTACTTCCCCAACTATGTCTAAAGTTATCAGATCCGAAAATACATTTCACTTTTGTTAGTTCCGAAAAACAAACCAAAATAGATCTTTTCTAAAAATACCTAAAATTCTAAAAATTATAAACTCGGTATTTTCTTATAAATTTGTATCTAATTCATCAGTCAAAAGATGGTAAATATGTAACTACCTTTTTAACATGTCTAGTTTGCCAAAGATGGAATCTGCTGTATTGTGAGATAGCCTCTTTGATAGACAACTGTGTTCTTTTAAAGTGGTAAGACTGAGAAATTTCCTCTTTTTTTGACCAGCTTTTTTTAATGTCATCTTTTCAGCTGTGCTGTCTTCTGGGGCTCCTATCTGCTTTCTCAAGCTTGGAGAACATGATCTGAACCAATGAGAAAAGAAGGACTATCCTTCCCCTTTGTCTTACCCCAGCTCTGAAAAATGAGTCTGGGAGAGTTTATTTCTGCTTTATGTTGTTTATTCTCATTTTCAGGGATTGAAGATGCTCCTAGGGAATGGTAACCTTACAGTCAGGATTGCAGACCAATTGGTATAGGCACCTGGGCATGGATGTCCTGAATAGCCAGAGTGTTTGGGAGCTGAGCCAAACAAGAATTCTGGGCTTGGAATCAGTATGATGTTCTATGGAAAACTGAGCTAGCCTGTGAAGCCTTCTACTCACTAGGGATTGAGGTTGTTCAAAGGGAAAGGGAATTGCACCTCACTTGTTTTGGGGGTAGGGAGTGTGTAAGTTTCTTATTTATGATGATACCCTTTAAAGGAAAGTCCCTCTGCGAAAACTCCACTGTGTTATATATGTAATTCACTTTCATACTTTTAGCTGAAAATTTAGAGAACATTTTGTGTTTTAACATTTTTTGCCTTCTTTTTTTGACAAGTAGAATAAAAAGAATTATTTCTCCCTATGATTTACTGTAGTTTATAATTACTTCTCCAACATGTGACACAGAATGAAATTCAAAAGTGTATTTTTAAGAGTGAAGAAAATGAGTAATGGCAGATGATTTCTTGGGTTTTCCACTGCATTGTAATTAATAATTCTTAGAAGGTAGCTTAGAGGGAAAAAGTTGAGTTGATGTACAACCCTTGTTTTGTATGTTTCTGGACTTTAAAAAATTCTAAATGTGAACAAGGGTTTATCTTACAAGTTCCATAAATAGAACTAAATATAAGTAGGCATCTAATTTATGAATTTACTGATAATAATACTTTCCTATTATCAATATGTTATTTAGCTAGGGACATTAAAATACAGAGGAATACAAATCTGATTTTATTTTAATATAGCTGGCTAATTAACTTTGAAATTATCTTGACAATGGATATAACAGTGCTAAATGTGTTCCATTCTTTTTCTTCTCTAATTCTGATTAAGTCTCAAAAGTTATATTTAAAAGCTTATCAGAATTCAATTCAACAAGCCTGTATTAATATCAACTATGTACAAGGCTAAATTCTATAATATAAAAACAAAAATAAATAATCTTTGCCTTCAGGAACTTATATTCTATTGAGAGGATAGAACATGTATACCTCAAAGCAAATGCAAAGCATATGAAAGTAATATAAAATAATATCAAGAAGCAATTAGCTAGGGGCAGCTAGGCAGTGCAATGGATAGAAAACAGGGGCTGTAGTCAGGAGCCCCTGAGGTCAAATCTGGTCTCAGATACTTGTATGACTCTGGAGCAAGCCCTTAATCTTAATTGCCCCAATTACCCAATTGTCCAAAAAAAAAAAAAAAAGAATGGGCTAATAATTGGGGAATCAGAAAAGGTATCATGGATCAGGAGACATTTCAATCATCCTATGCTGGAAATTAGGGCTTCCTCAAAGTAGAGATGAAGGGGACAACATCAATCTAGGACAATCCTGTATGAAGGCATAGAAATGAGGAATCAATGACACATGTTGAAAATAGGACATAACATGCAAAGCAGTTGTATGTATCAGACTGGAAAGATAAATTGGAAAGAGAGAGACTGAAAATAACTTTAAATGTTATGGAATTAATATATTATTCTACAGGCCAAAGGTCAGCACTTTTTATTTAAAAGAATAAACATTTCCTTGGGTAACAACTAAAATTAAATAATGATTGAATTGTATACAGCAACAGAAGCCTTAACTTACTGATGATCTTAGGGTTAATCTAATCATCTCTTTTCCTTTTTTTCTTTGATTCTGAAAGAAAATTTGAAAATGAAAAAATTGGCTCTATATGGCTCTACACAGAATATATTCATAAGCTTTAATGTGGAAAAAAAGGAAATCCATCACTTTAGATGATGTCAGAGCAGAAACACTTCATGACCAAACAAGAAATTGTGAAAAATCTGCTTTTTAATTGCATGAAATCTAAATTATCAACTACCATGTGAAAAATATCCAGATTCATAATAATTATAGAATTATAACTAAAAAACTCTGATGTTCATTCTCTCACCTATCAGATTGGTAAAGATGACAAACAGAACATGGCAAGGTTTGGGAAGGTATAGAGCAGTGAATTGATCCACGCATTCTGAAAAGTAATTTGGAATTATGCTCCCAAAGTGTGCATACCCTTTGACCCAAAGATTCCACTAAATATATCTGTATCCCCTCAAAAAACAACCATATATACAGGAAAAAATGTATTAAATAACACCTGCTTTTGTTCCAGCAAAGTAAAATGAAATGGATACCATCAGTTTGAGAACAGCAGAACAAGTGGTGATCTATAAACAAAATTTACACTATTGTGTAAGAAATGAAGAAAGGAATGGTTCTAGATAAATCTGGGAAGACATGTTAGAATTGTTTCAGAGAAAAGTAAGTCAAGGAAGGGGAAAGTTTCTACAGTAACAACAACCTTATAAAGAGAAAAAAATACTTTGAAAGACTTAATAACCTTAATCAATGCAATGACCAACCATGGCTGCAGGGGACTAATAATGAAGCAGACTACTCACTTCCTGTCAGTAAGGCAATAAAATCAAGCCGAAGAATGCAACATATATTTTTGGAACATGTTTTGCTTGGCAATACTTATGTACTACAAGGATTTTGTTTAATTGATAGTGTTCCTTTAATGTTGTTTAAGAAATTTGGTAGAGAATATCAAAGGTGTTTAAAAAGATAAAGAAAAAAGAAAGTCATAAAGCATAATAGAGAACAGAAAGTTGGGAAGAAATTCTTCCTTTCTATCTTTATTCCTTCCCTTCTCTTTTGGTGTTCATTAAATTAAGAATATATTTTTAAGCAAAGCTCAAGATAGCCATATTTTTTGTTCTAACAGATATAGGTAATCTACAGAATGTACACCTAAATCAATAATACTCCTGACACGTCAACACAACAAGTTTCCAAAGCCACTTTCAAAAATATTATCCCACTTGAACTTCACAATGACTTCATACATATGGAGAGAATCTTGATATCTAGAAGACTATCCCGGTAGAGTTTCAATTCTAACCAAATCTACCAAGCTGGAAAACTTTGTGTCCAGTCCAGAACAGACTCCATCTGTAGTATAAAGGCCAGCCCAATTAAGCTTTGCAATTTTTATTACTACCAAGTTGGCCAGTAGGTTAAATAATATTTTTTTTTTTTGCGGGGGGGAGTGGAGATTGAGAATCACTATACTTTAAAATTACACCCTACTGGAGAGACTTACATGAACTAATGCTAAGTGAAGCAAGTAGAACCAAAAGAACAGGTACTCGACAACAAGATTATATGATGTTCAATTTTCACATGTGTGGCTTTATTTAACAGCGAGGTGATTCAGGCCAGTTCCAATGGTCTTGTGATGGAGAGTGCCATCTGCATCCAGAGAGAGGATTAAGGGGACTGAGTCTGAATCACAACACAGTATTTTCAATTTTTGTTGTTTTTTTTGCTTGCATTTTGTTTTCTTTCTCATTTTTTTCCTTTTTGATCTGATTTTTCTTGTGCAGCATGATAATTGTGGAAATATGTATAAAACAATTGCACATGTTTAACATATATTGGATTATTTGCCTTCTAGGAGAGGTAGGGGAAGAAAGAAGTGAGGAAACAATTTAAAATAAAGACTTTGCAAGGGTGAATGTTGAAAATACCTATGCATATGTTTTGAAAATAAAAAGCTTTTAAAAATAAAATTACAGTCTAGATTTTGTGATTGGAAATAGCTTTATTCAGTTTTAATTAGTTAAAAAATTAATATGTTGGCCAGTTAGAACTGCTTCCAAATCTGGACAGTATTATACTCCAAATCTATTCTATGCATCAGTTGTCTAATGTATAATTAAATTACCATTTTTGTCTTTTAATTTTGACTTTATTTTTAAATGTTACCAAAATATCTAGAGGTGTGAAGTCCCAAAAGGTTCTGCCAAGATGCTTCCAAGACGCATAGGTACCTAATAGAGGTGCTTTTGTTTCTAAAATGTACAGGTGTTATCCCAAAACCATAAATGGCAGATGCAAATTACCCCATTGTTCATATACTAAAACTTCCATTGTCACCATTTTTAGTCAATATACCAGTAATTCTTGGATCTGTCATTTTGTTGATAACTCAGAAGTGAGAAATTGTTCCACTTAAACAAATCTTAATCATCTATGACAAAGTTTCAGACCTGCTAATAAGTCTAAGAGAAAAGAATCTGATTCTAACCACTTTACCATGATGCCTGTCAGTCAGTTATTTAAAGTTTTATGAAAGTGGGGATAAAAGGAGAACAGGAGGGAGGGAAGAAAGATGGGAAGGGGAAGAAGAGAGGGAGAGAGGGGAGACACACAGAGAGACAAAGACACACAGAGACAGAGAGATGTAAACAGAGATATGAGAGAGAGACAGAGAGAGACAGAGAGACAGAGACAGAGAGACATTTACACAGGGAGAGAAAGACAGAAAGAGAGAGCTAGAAACACAGAAACAGAGACAGAAAAACACACATACATAAAAAGACAGACACAGCAAGAGACAGAGAGAAGAGAGGCCGAGAGACACATAGAGAGAGATAGAGACTAAGAAACATAATTGTATAGTAGTTTGAGAACTAATATTGGATCCAGAAAAAACCTGGGAACAAGTCCCACTTTTAATTCATCCTGGACAAGTCCCTTAACCTCTCTGCTTTAGGTTGCACTCTAAAACTATATTGTAAAGAAAAGTGACAATTTACATTGGCACAGGGTATTTACTCATCAGGATTTCCCTATACTGTTGAAATTTTGGTCTATTCCCAAATTCTTTCCCTTATTTAAAATTCTAAGCAAGGAAATGATGCATTAGTTAATGAGATGTTTTTAAAATAAAGATTGAGTCATCATTCAAAGGAAGACACAATTCAGCATGGTTGATATATGGCTACAGTTTTACTCAATTGCCTTTAGTTTGTAAGACCTGATTTTGTTCAATTTAGAAAAGTTGTTTGGTATTGCATGATTATAAAATATAAGGATGAAGTTAAAAACAAAGAACTAAAGATTTTCTAGGTCTTACAAGTTTGGAATTGTACCCAACATCACTTCTTAATTAAACTATCCTCTTTTCAGTCCTACACAACAATGTTCAATAGCTTCCAAATGTAGACTAAATGCTAAACAGACAGTACAAATCAGTGAAAAATACTTCAAGACTCTTCAATTCACTGCATAGCTAAACCCTTTGCCACCACAGGCTGGACCCCCTCTCTGCTTCTCTCCAATAGCCTCTGGCAAATGATATGGTTTTAAAAGTTCTCATTCTATAGTCAATCAGGTAAAAAGGAAACAAACTTAACTACTCTGATCTTCAGATGACAATTATAAAATTCATTCCCAGGCCTAGACTTGAAGACTTTCCAATTTGAAAAACAAATATATAAACTTTTATATTAGGGTATCTAAAAGAGCCAGAGGAAAACAAAAATTACCATTTACTGGCATGCCTTCTCTTAAAGGATAGGTATGTTTCTAATAAATTGAGTGTAAGCTTAATGCTAAATCATATTTCCCCATGGGCTTCCATTATAAAATTGGACATTTTTCTCTCAGGAAAAAGAAATTGCTATGAGACACATATACATACATACATATGTATGTGCATATACATGTTTGTGTGTGTATACACAAATTTAACTTGCATTATATATATGCATTTTAAGGCTCACAAAGTGAGAAATGTATGAGTTGTAGCATTTTTTCCTAAGAAGAAAATATTCATTTTAAAATTAAAAGATATAAGAAACAGAAATGGAAAGTCACAGATATAATGGAAATGTGGTTGGGTAATGTGAGTGGAAGGAACACAAATGGATAAAGATCATATATGGAGTAGCAATCCGTACCTGCTATGCTGCAGGACTGCCAATGTTTTCCATTCATGGCATTACTAGGCTCCCCTTGGCTTCCTTCCTCCATGGCTTCTGCCAGACATGTTGTTCTGTTGATTACTATTCTCTCCTGATCTAGTATGACCAGACACTACATGAAGATTTCACTGTCCCAAAGCTGTGACAAGTGGCCAGCAAGGTATAGGTATATTGAGTAGCTCTCTCTCTTTCCTTCTCTCTGTCTCTGTCTTTCTTTCTGTTTCTAACTGTCTCTCTGTGTGTCTGTCTCTGTCTCTATGTCTTTCTCCTTTTCTCTCTCTACTCTCATTTTCTGTCTGTCTCTCTTTGTCTCTGTGTTTCTGACTCTGTCTCTCTCTCTCTGTCTATGGCTATGTCTCTGTCTATATCTCTGTCTCTACATCTATCTCTGTGTGTGTTTCTGTCTCTCTCTGTTTCAGTCTCTCTCTCTCTATGTCTCTTTCCTCTCTCTCTTCTTCACTTTCTTTTCTTCTATGTCTGTTTCTCTTCCTCTCTCTCTGTTTCTTTCCCTCTCTCCCTCCCCTCCCCCAGGTCAATTTCTTCTCTTTCTAGCTTCTGACTTCAGCTGACTTTAGCTAGAATCCTCAGTTTAGGAGTCTCCATAAGAGGGAACATGTGCTCTGCCATCTCTCTCTCTTACCATAAAGCATGGAAATTAAATAATGGCTTAAAAAAAAGTTTTAATACACCAAGTTACACAATTAATGGAAAAACTCTTAGAGGCTCTTCTTGCCATTCAGAAGGTCTATATGTTTTCAGAGCCTTCCCTGAAAATGGACGTTTCCTCTTCAATGGAGATTCCTTTCCCTGACACAAAACTCACAACAGCACTGAAGATTCAAACCCAAATCCTCTAACTCCAAATTCAATGATTTTCCTCCCCCCACTTCTCGCCCCTTAGGTGGATAGAAATTGTAGAGGGCTTTGAATGTCATGCTAAGAATGTGGCATTTTTTATGGAAAGAAAAAAATAAATCTATGAATGCTTTAATCAGGAAGATAAGATAATCACACCATGACTTAGATTTTATAATATACATTGCTCTTCATAACACTCCATCTTTTATTGTGTTTTTGTCTTCCCTTAGAATATATCCTTGTACATACCATCCTTTCATTTCGTAAGATGTTAAAACTAAAAAAGATGATTTAGTATCTATGCAGATAAAAAAAATAGAGGATTGAATAAGAGTTCAAAAACGAAGATAAAGACTCATAGTCCAAATTTCATTTGAGAACTGATATGAAAAAAAAATAAGTAAAAAATAAAAAAAAAGAGAACTGATATGTACAGAATGTAAGACCTATACTAGGGAAATAGAAGACAGAAAACTATATATCTAAAATTTGTATTTGCCTTTTTTAGGTTATACATGTGTATTCATGAATAACATTCTCACATTAGTCATGGTGTGAAAAAAATAACATCCCTCTGCAAAACAAAAACAAATATAAAACACCTTTAAAGTATGTTTCAATCTGCAGTCATCACTATCAGTTTTATTCTGGTTATGGATAGTATTTTTCATCATAAGTTCTTCAAAGTTGTCTTGAATCATTGTATTGCTGAGAATAACTAAGTTATTATGTTACTTTGTACACAATATATTACATTTTGCATTGGCTTGTGGAATTCTTTCCAAGTTGTTCTGAAAGCATTCTGCTCATCATTTCCTATAGCTTAATAATATCATAATCACATACCAAAATTTGTTTAGACATTTCTCAATTGATGCCCATCTCCGGTTTCTAATTCTTTACCCCCAGAAAATATCTGCTATAAATATTTTTGTACATATAGGTCCTTTTCCTTTTTTTCAAAATCTCTTTTGGGATACAGAATTTGTATTGATATTGCTAAGTCAAAGGGTTCCCATGGCTTTACAACCCTTTAGGCATAATTACAAATTGTTCTACACAATGGTTGAAGCAGCTTAAATTCCACATAAGATGCATTAATCCTATTTTCAAACATCTATTTCAACATTTGTCGTTTTTCTTTTTTTCTGTCCTATTAGCCAATCTAAGAGGTATAAGATAGTACTTCATAACTATTTTAATTTTAATTTATCCAATCAATCATGTCAGAGTACTTTTGTTCATATGACTATAGAGAGTTTTGATTACTACATCTAAAACTGTTCATATTTTTGATTGTTTATAAACAAGGAAATGACTTATTTTTATAAATCAAATTTATAAATATAAATTATGCTGAAGAAATGAGGCCATTATCAGAAAAACTGGATTCATTTTTATAGTTTTCTTCTATCCTGTCCTAGTCTATTTTATTCTCCCTCCTTTCATCCTATCCCTCCTCAAAAGTATTTTGCTTCTGACTACCCAATCCTTCAATCTCTCCTCCCTTCTATTACCTCCCCCATCTCTAACACCCTTTCTTCTTATGCTTTCCTATAGAATAAGATAGATTTGTAAAAAATATGTTATTTCTTCTTTGAGCCAATTAGGATGGAAGTTTACTCATTCCCCTTCACCCCTTCCCTCTTCATATGACTATAAAAGCTTTTTCTTGCCTCTTTTCTACGAGATAACTTACCCCATTCTACTTCTCCCATTCTTTCCCTTTCTCCCAGTCCATTTCTCTCTCACCCCTTAATTTTATTTTTTTAGGTATCATTCCTTCATATTCAATTCACATTCATCTATATACATACTCCTTCTAACTGCGCTAATAATTAGAAAGGTCTTATGAGTTCCAAGTATCATCTTCCCATGTAGGAATGTAAACAGATGAACATTATTAAGTCCCTTAGGATTCCCCTTTCCAGTTTACCTTCTTATGTTTCTCTTTATTTTTGCATTTGAAAGTCAATTTTTAACTTATTCAGCACTGGGCTTTTCTATAAGAATACTTGAAAGCCCTCTATTTCATTGGCTATTCATGTTTCTCCCAAAAGTTTATAATCAGTTTTACTAATAAATGATTCTTGGTTGTAATGGAGAAGCTGTTAAATCTAATGATAGCCTGACTGATTTCTATATATTTGAATTATTTCTTTCTGGCTATTTGCAGTATTTTCTCCTTGACCTGATAGTTCTGGAGTTTTTTTGTTGCTTGCTCATTTTCCCAGGATATTTCTTGACTTTTTACTTTTTGTTAAAGTGGGGTTTTGCTTCCATTGTGTAAAAGACATTGTCCACATTTCAGGAGATTTGTGCAGCTGTTTTCAAAGATACTTCTAGAGAACCTGTAAATTTTCAATTCTTCCAAGGTGCCATGAATCAGGACAAGTGTTTATTATTGTCTTGTTCTGGGCTCTGGTCTTTTAAGGTGCCATAAGTCCTCTTTTCTGCCTTACAAGGAAAGTCCCCATTCCACTGTGATTGCAAATTTTGATGTGAGGATACTCCTCCTTACCTTGGGACTACCATGCAGACTGCAACTCAGATACAAGTATAGACAAAACAACAGGGTCCTGCCTCAATGACAACAAAAAGACCCCTGTCCTTCTGACCAGTTGTTTGACCTCTTTACTATCTGTGGATTAATAGCTCTGAAAGCAGCTTTGGCTGCTGATTCAGTGGTTTCCAAAGTCAACTCCTGGTTTGCTGGAGCTGAGTCTATGCTGTCACCCAAGTGTGACAGACCTTTCCTGTTGAATTTCTAAATTGTTTTTGAGTATAAATTAGTTTGATGCATCCTTTTTGGGATTCTGCCTCTCTAGGAATCCTTTTATGGCATTATTTAAAGGTAATCAGAGGATCTGAGGAAGAGCTCAGGTGAGCCATCAGCTTTTCTTTGCCAATTTAGACTCATCCACTGAAGGTTATTCTCTGATATTTCCCATTTTTTAAAGAAAAAAGCAAAACATCCTTTTATGGAATGATTTAAAGGATTTGTAACATATTGTTCCTAGGGAATAGAACACTTGACCATAATTGACCTTCTTCAAAACACTACTTACATGAGAAGTCAATTTTTCACCTATGAGTTGTCATAAGATCAAAATTTGTGGTTACTAAAGGACTAAACATTTATTTCTTTAATAGTCCTTAATGAGACCATCATACTAACAATCCATGGTTTTTATTTATATACAAATTTAGCAAGACAAAAACAAAAAAGCAATAGACTTTTTTGTTGTTACTTTCACAAGTGGGAGAAAATGAGGACTTGTAACAGACGGACAATAGTAATAAATTTAAGTCCATATAAGGGGAAATTTTGAGATGAATGCTGAGTATTATAGACGGATCAACAGGAAACACCATTTATTATGAACATATCCTATATTTCAAATACACTGGAATAAGGCATCAATTACATATTTATGCTGGAAATGTGTTTTTCAGAGCTGTTAGACTTGTTATAAAGTCAAACTGCACTACTTTATGTGGCTCTCTCCATACTTTTATTTATCTTAGTCTAATTAGTTTGTTTGAACTCCTCTAATCAACTCTTTTCCAAATAATGATATTTCTACTATTTGATAAATATATATATTTTAAAGTATGACTTAAGCACTCAAATAATTTAAAGTAGAACTTTATATAAGTATGGACAATGAAGGAAAAGAAAAGAAAAGAGAAAGAAAAAAGGAAATTGTTCTACTAGCTGGGATATAGGACATAATTTTGCATAGAACAAAAGAGGGTTTTAAGGTGGATCTCATCTAGATGTAAGATTCTCTAAACTCTATTTTTCTTGGAATAACCCATGCTCCTCATTTCACTTAAAAAATGCATTTTGCCCAAGACATCTGAACATGAACTTTCCCTAGTACGACCTTTCTGAAAATACATTTTGTAAAGAAAAGGATCTTACAAAGAGACAAAATCTTTCACATTCCTCCCTCTCTCCTTCTTCAGTGCCCCATAAGTAATGACCAGTATTCGATCAGGGTTAACAGGTCAGCAAATGCAATAGAAAGAAACAGTGCTTAACCTTTATTCACAACAGGACCAAAAGTGTCACTCAACAATTAAGTATCGGTGACTTATAGGACATTTGACAACATTTTAATATACTCAGTCTCACTTCAAGTTGCCATTCCTTTCTTTAGCTTCACTTCTCTGCTAGGCCTGTTATATACCCTAGCTCAGCCCAGCCCCCTTCCCAGAGGTGCTTTCAAGACTTCCATTGTCCAGAAGCACCATAGCCCACCCTTTTCACAGAGATCATGATCCCTCTCCAGACAGGCCACACAAGTTGGAATCCCTTAATTTGCCTTGTGATAGATAACGTTTACCCATATCTTTTCCCACTTCCACAGATACTTTCTTTTAAAACTGAATGATTTTAAACTCCAAATTTGTTAAATTAACAAACATCTTTATTTTTTTTAAAAGCACATCTGATTTTTCTCTTCATTTATTTTGTGTTTTACACATGCACACATGCACACACATGCACATGCACACACATACACACACACACACACTCCATCTCAACCAGAGCTGTTCATTCTCTATAATGATAATCTCTGCATTCTCCCAGGCTATCCCCTAAGCCTGGACCATCTTCTTTCTACCTCTTAATACCCCAAAATGAAATGCATCTTTTTCTTCAAAGCCAAATTTTCCTGATGTCCCCAAGTTAAAAAAAAAAATGATCTCTCAAACTCAGAAGTTCTACTTTATTCTAATCATATTTGGCTTGGTATTATACTTGCTTATGCAGAATTTCAAACCTCTCAAGTAAGTTCTAGAGGGTAGACAGAAACAAATATTTTTCATCTCTATACCAAAAGGACTAACAAGTGCCATAAACACTGTAGACATTTATCAATCAGTATTTAACTCAACAGATATGTATTGTTGCTGATGTTTACTATCAAATTTATGTCAATTTTCTTCTTATTCAAATATTTGCATAGAGTTTAAACTAAGCATCAAGAGAATTGAATCATCTGAAATCTAAAAGTATTAACTAATGTATGGAATATGTTATTTTGCATTTAATTGTATAATATCTAGCCAAAGCAGTTATATTTAACAAAAAATTTAAATCTCATTCACATGTAAAATTAAATGTTGTTAATATTTCTTAATTGAAAAAAAATAAAACAAAACAAAACCCAAACCTTACATTGGCAGTTGAGTTTTGAACACTCAAAAAAAAAAAAAAAAAAGCCCAAAAAACCTAAAAAAACCTGAAAAGGTTCTTATTTTAATGTAATATTTTACATCTTATATTTTAATCCAAAGCAGAGTAAATATTGACCATCTCCTGGGATTTCTATTTACAAAGCAAATAAGTTGTTAACTATTACTACAAGCTGCATTAGATACAATAGTTATTGATTAAATGAAGCTGTAGTGCACAAATTGTGAATATTACTTTCACATGTTATTGAATGAAACTTTACCAGTAGAAAGTTTAAAACTCCTATGTCATACTTGTTCCTCCATGAAGAAAAGTTCCCTCACCCCTGTTGTATTAAACACTAAAAATACTTTTAAAGTAAAGGAAGTTTGTGAATTCTAAAGACAAAAAAAAAAAAAAATTAAAATACAGAATTTTAAATGGTTAGTATTATCCTCCCAAAATGAGAATATTCACATATTCTTATCTTTATCGTGTTTTTTAAAAAGATTGAAAATATTGGTAAAGTTGTAAAAAGCATTGTGAATATTTTCAAAGTTCAGTCCATGGAGATTCATTATCTTCATGATGAATTTAGGTAAGTAAATAGAATGTTGGTTTAAAATTCTACTAAAAATCAAATTCTTCTATCTAGTAATATAATGATCCTGAGTCATACGTTATGGCTTATTATCTTAAAAATACAGCCTCCATTATCCCTGCCTAACAAAGCTATAATTATATTTCAAATTCTCTCTCTGTCCCTGTCTCTCTGTCTCTGTCTCTGTCTCTGTCTCTCTCTCTCTCTCTCTGTCTGTCTCTCTGTCTCTGTCTCTGTCTCTCTCTCTGTCTCTCTCTCTCTGTCTGTCTCTCTCTCTCTCTCTCTCTCTCTCTCTCTCTCTGTCTGTCTCTCTGTCTCTCTGTCTCAATATCTATTTTAAAATAAGAGTCACTACCCATAAGGACTACAGGAAAGTAGTTCTGAATAGACAAAACTGACAAGAATTGTGAAGACAGAGGCTGTAATAGCCTCAGAATTCTGACCTTTAGAACCTGAAACCATCTGTATGACCAGATTCCCCCACAAACATGAATTCTTTTGTATTTTGGGGGAAATGGCAAATATTTCCTGTTATTAAAACATTTGGGGATTACCTTGACCAACCTAATGCATAGTTCCAACAAAGGTAACTACATAAAGTGACAATAAAAAAGATTGTTAAGAGTGCCCTCAAGCTATAGGACAAAGGGGATTATGTTTCTACTGGAAAAAACAGTTAAATTACAGGCACAGATCCATGCAAGCTTACATTGCCCAAGATCACATTAACCTCTTTTGTTACTGCATTCACTCTTGGACACTTGACATATAAAATCACCAGGAGTTCGGGTCAACAAGTGGTGATGAAGCTTTAGGATCTATCAAGAGTAATTGTCTCAGGGCAAAAGAGAATCTTGAAGGGTAACCGTGCCTTAATTGTTTATTATAGATAAAATGACTGGGGGACTCACAATGGACAAATGCAAAGCTTGTTAATATATTGGAAATTAAGCTTCCTTGCCTTTGCTTCCCTTAAGTTCTCAAATTCCCCTCAGTTTTTAGACCACCCAAGATATTAGCTATTCTAACCGTCCTCTGAAACAAAAGTGATAGTTTATTCTTGTGGAAGAATATGGCTTCCTCTGGAATTTGGAGTCAGAGGATATATAAAGATCACAACTATTAAAAAATGGAAAACACTTAAAAATAGGAAGCGTTCCATGATTATATTAAACTTTAAAATATCTAATATAATCACTTGTTCTTTGAAATTTATATCTGGTGCAGTGTTAATGTAGAATATATTTTGGAAGGCAGGTATAACATAGAAAATTGCATTAACACTTTTGTGAAAGATGTTTAAACAGATTGATCATGGCAGGACCTTAGTTGCATATGGAAGAGCAATAAGAAAACTGTAGCCTAAGACTAGAGAATCATGTGACCCTGATAAATTAAAACATTAGGCAAAATTACAAATGAAATAACCCTTAAAACTTTTACACAGGAAATAAGGAAAAATTACATTTCCTTAATGGAATGAGTTCTGCATTTAAAGATATCATGACTGGGGCAGCTAGATGGTGCAATGGATAGAGTACCAGCCCAGCCACTTAATACTTCCTAGCTATGTATCTCTGGGCAAATCATTTGTCTCCTCTACTCCTCCACAATAAAAGATATCAGGGTCATATTATGGACATATACTTTCCTAATTATGCCACACATAAGCAAATTAATTATTTTTCAGCACCTGTTTCCTATTTTGAAAAATTAAGATATTTGCACTCTTACTGAAAAGAACTCTTGTAAAGAAAATATGTTATAAACTTTAAAATAGCCTGCATGATGAGTTATTGTGATAATAAAGATCTTGTTTCTCTCCTCAACCACAAAGAAATTACAAAACACTTCACATTATATCTGTTCTTAATAGAGTATGATGAAACCAAAAAGGAGGTAGATAATAATACAAATAATCTGTCAGGCTTCCCTTCAGACCCATAAAAAAGAGACAATCTATGGGCAGTTAAATAGAAAGAAGAGATAAATCTAACATGAGCTTCTTCCTTATTCCTGTCAATCAATCAGTCAACAAATATTTATTAAGCACTTTTTTTTTTTGGTCAGGCATTGTGTTTGGTATGGTTCATACAAAAAATGGAAAGGAAAAGTATATTTTAAAATTGTATAGAGAAAAAAGTGTAATTGCAAGATTGCCATGAAGATTTATGGCAGAGATTCTTAACCTGAGATCCAGGAACAATTAATTGGAATAGGGGAAATAAATACACTTTTATTTTTTAACTCTATGTGAAATTTATCACTTTTTTCTATTTTAAAAGCATTATTATGAGGAGTCAATATGCTTTATCAGACTGCCAAAGGAATTCATGACACAAATATGGTTAGAAATCCCAAGTTATAAAATGTGAAATACATGCACTGGGTTGTTCTCGAAATTTATAAAAATAACCATTAATACATACCATGTTAACATGGGTACAAATCCTTGTCCCATTAAAATCTATAATGGAGAGAGCAGATCATGACATGTTAAGGGTAGAGAAGCAGGGGTTATTCTCATCAACCCAAGTGGTAGAAAGGCCCCTCCAGTATAGCAGCACTTCTGATGGTGGTCTTTCTTTACATCTTAACTTCAACTCCAAACAAAAACACTTTGTTTCGAAATGTCATCAATAATAAGTTTAGAAGCAAATCAGGATATCAGAATTAAAAGCTGGAAAGGACAATATTAAAGGTTTTCCAATCTAGCCCCCCTCATTTGTTATAGAACTAAGGCTTTAGTAGTTAACTAATTTTCCCAAGATCACTTTGATAATAAATGACAGGTAATTTTGAAACCATGTCCTTTCATTTTACTGTTTTACTGTTGCAAATTTATTTATATTTATTATATTTATACTTGTTTTCTACATACTTATATATTTACTTGTATTTCTCTGTAATTCTCTATGTGATATATATATATATATATATATATGTATGTATGTATGTATATGATCCTATGTGCCACAGTGTCTGGTACAGAGTACCTATTTAATAAATGTTTATTAATTAAACCAAAATAACATTTTTACTCCTTAAATAGTTCAGAAAAAAATGTGTTTGATTTGTTTAGGTCTTTTTTAAGTCTAAATTTTCTGGACAATTCCCTAAGTTGGCCATCACATTTTAAAAGGAAGGGATAGCTATGCGAGATAATCTTCTTAATACTAAAATCAACCTGTCTGCAAGTTATGCCAAGAATAGAAAAAGAAAAAGTTTCAGAACCAGGGTCAGGCAAGGAACTAATGAGTAGGAATTTATAAAAAAAAAAAACATTAAAATTTCTCTTTTGATGTTGATATGTCCTAATATTTGGGAAAATCCCTTGGGTACTATAATTAACATATTTTTAAAAGTGAATCTAATTTATAAAGAACCTCTATTAATTAAAAAATAGTAGAGAAGAGCATGAATAATAGAAATGGATGTTTAAAATCACTGCTAAATACAATCCCTTGAGGTCTAGTTGTTTTATTTTAGTCTCGCTTAGTAATTTACACCTAAGTACTGCATCATCTAATAATCTTTGGCTGAGCAAAGTCCAGAACTAGATCATTAATTAACTAGAGCCAGTGAGACTTTTAATCTAAAAATGCTTACTTTCCTGAATTAGTTACTTGGATCTGCAAGTCATACTCCAAACACTATTATAGATAATGTATCCTTATTTTTCAATCATATGCTTTTGACAGATATCCTTTAATGCTGACAATGTAGACATTGTTGATCTTTTTTAATAGTCAATGATTTATCATCTTCAATAGCCCCCCTCAAAAAAAGGAACCTTCCAAATGTTTCACTTGAAAATGTCATCAATGGCAAAATTTCCAATTATTATTGCTATTAGGTGCTCCATTATAAAAAATTTAAATAAATTTACAAATTTATAAATCACATCTTGGGAGAAAAGGTAATCTACAACCATATGTTCAGGAAAAGTTTTCATTTCTCACAAAATCCTCTTTGTATCATTAGTTCATTATGGAACAAATAAAAATGTATAAATGTTGTTTTATGTTAAAATATATGCTGGATTTGAATAACAATTTTGCAAAAACATTAAATGATTTGTATTATTTCAGTACGAATTATGTTGTGAGGTGTTCTGAAGATCAAAGATGAATTGGAGTTTCTTTGATATTGCTGGTACAGACCACTATTCCATAACTTTCATTCTTTCAAAATCTCATTATGGTATCAAATATCTACCTATCTATAGGATTAATTCTGTATTCATTCCAGTACTGTACATGTGTCTTTTATGAAAAAAACACATATAAGTGTTAAATGTTAGGTGAGATTGAAGCCATCAAACTACATATAAACATGACACATTAGAATTTAAGCATCCACCACTGTTTTTATGTGATTTCAGAATATCCTATGTATTATTTTTATTCAGAATATGAAAACTTTTTATGACTCCTGAGGTAAATGATTTCCTCATGCTCAATGGAATTAGTAACTGCTAATCAGAAGTAGAAATTTAGAATCAGTCAGTAAGCAAACATTTATTAAGTGCCTACTATGTGCCAAGCACAATAAGATCCAGATCAACTACAGGTATACTCTGTGTTCAATAGTTACTGATTAAAATTTGCTTATCTGGGAGAAAGTGTATTTGATTATCTAAAAACTCTTTTATGGTATATAAAATGATGTGCAATATCTATGGTTTATCTGATGATAAATTACATGTAAATATCTATACAATATCCACTGCCTAACTTAACCATATGAATGTTTTAATCTCTTCTCATGCTGATACAATAATCCCAGAAGAAAGGGTGTGTTTATTAAATCATAAGGATAAGATTCTTTTTAAAAATTCTGAAGAAATGGAATTTCGTACAGTAAGACAGAGGTAGTTGGAATGATACTGTGTTTCTAAAAAGGATTGCCATTTGAAATCTAGATTAACAAAAACTATCAACAGTTTTGAATAGGAAAAAGAAAGCACCCAGTAGTCTATGATTTATGACAAACAAGGCCAAGGCAAATGTGTGATAGCACTTTTTTTTATCCTAAGTTCTTCAGAATTTTCTTGAATAACTGTATTTATCAGAATGACTAAGTCATTCACAGTTGATCATTATTATTGCTATTTCTGTGTACATTCTTTTCTTGGTTCTGCTTGTTTCACTTTGCATCAGTTCATATAAGTCTTCCCAGGTTTTTTTTGGTTTTTGTCTTAGTTTGATTTTTTTTTCCTGAAGGAATCCTGTCATTTCTTTTAGCACAATAGTATTACATTCCAATCATATATGACAACATATTCAATCATTCCCCATCTGATGATCCCCTCAATTTTTAATTCCTCGTCACCACAAAAAGAGTTACTATAACTATTTCTATATAGCTAAGTTCTTTCCCTTTTTCTTTGATTTCTTTGATTTAGAAATCTTGTAGTGATATTGCTAGGTCAAAGGCTATAAATAGTAGTATATCCTTGGAGGAATAGTTACAAATTATTCTCTAGAATGTTTGGATCAGTTTACAATTCCATCAACAATTCATTAGTATCCCAATTTTTCCACATGTCCTCCTACATTGGAGATATATTTTTTTTTTTATTTTCTGTCAACCAATTTGATAGAAGTGAGTGAGGTGGTAACTACATTTCTCTAATTAATAGTAATTTGAAATATTTTTACATGACTATTTATAGGCTAAATATTTTTCCCCTAAGAATTGCTTATTCACATCATTTGACCATTTATCAACTTACAGTTACAAAACCCTTCATAACTAAAGAATGACTCACATTCTTTAAAATTTTACTCAGCTATCTATAGACTTGAGAAATGAGGCCTTTATCAAAGAAAATGGTTATAATTTCTCCCTTCTGTTTCCTGCTTCCCTTCTAATCTTGGCTTTTGTTTGTACATTTTTTTTTACTTTAATATAATAAAAATCATCCATTTTATTTCCTATGATTTTCTTTATCTCTTCTTTAGTCATAAACTCTTCCTTCTTCCATAGATCTGATAGGTAAAATTCTTCATGCTCTCCTAATTTGCTTAGTATGTCATCCTTTATGTATAATTCATATACCCATTTTGGCTTTATTTTATTATAAGGTGTGAGATGTTGTATATACCTATTTTAGGCTAAAATGCTTTCTGTTTTTTCCAGAATTTTTTTTGGGTCAAATCATGAATTCTTGTCTCAAAAGCTTGGATCTTTGGGTTTATCCCATATTAGATTACTACTGTCATTTATAAGAAATTAAAGTGAGTTGTTTTGTTTGTTTTTGTTTTTGAATACAGGAAGAATAAACGATGCTATATATGTAAGATAAATAAAGGTCTGGGAAGGAGTAGCATTGAGCTGAATAGGAATAAGAATGCCAGGAGAGTTAGTAGGAGAGAGGGACCAATTTTAAATCATTGAAGTGGTACCACATGTACTAAATTTTTTTCAGTATCATAAGTTTCCAGATCTCTTCTAATAAACCCCTCAGGGCAGCACAAGAAATGTGTACGTGCCAAATGAATTGCACTGCTTATTCTAAAAGTAGTAATGAAAATATAATTAGAAAGGGGCACAGAAGGGGCTTACAAATACTTTATTTTAACAGATATGAAGCCTGGTTTGAATAACACATAATATTTATAATAACAGTATAATAGAAAATCATTGGGTATAGAGTTGAAATACTTCACTTCAAGACCAAATTTCTACCAGTGAACTGTGTGAGTCGTCAAGCTTTTTACCTTTTCTGGGCCTCAAGTTTTCTTATTTTTAAAATAGAGGAAGAACACCTGCAATGTTTCCAACATCTGTTGTGAGGATGAAATTAATTAATGTATATAAAAATATTGTAATTATAAAGCACAATCTAATTATACTTTTATTACAACATATCTTTGTAATTAGTGAATTGTCCATTTACAAATAAAAGTATGTGTGCCTATACATATATACATGCATATTATATATATATATATACGTGTGTATATTCACATATGTATACTAAATATAAACATACATCTATAGTATTTGTAAAAGTATATATATAAATATGTATATATGTATATTATAATGTTATATGAGTCACAAGTGAGGTTTTAAGAGGGAACTAATATCTTTTATGAAGTCATTTTTATAGTATCAAAGTACATATTTAATATCACTTGTCATATGGTCAGTCTAAATGTAGGCAGAAAAATATCACATTGACCATAAAAGGACTGAGTGCATGTTCTCTAGAAGAAAGTGTATGGGATCTTATTTACAGAAGCATAAATACATGCCATTCCCTTGTGCTCATAGGCACTGCTGTAGAGCAGCCAGAATAAGGAGGTCCAACAATTTAATTCAAATAGAATTTGAACTTTTCCCATCATTTTTATGTGGTATATTTTTCTAATTTATACTAAATGTATTTCATAATGACAGAATATCTACAAAACATGCCTTCCTATTACTTCTTTAATGTCTAGATTGACATCCATGATCCATCCCCTAACTATATGAATATACTCAAGACTTTCTCTTCTAGGTGATGTCTTCAGATCCCAGAAGTCTACTATATCAGAGGTCTAAAAGGGAGTCTTACATAGTGACATATCCAGTTATTATCTTTCCCTTTAGCTTACCTCCAATTGCTTGCTGGACAGCTCCACTTAGACTTCAAATTTAACATATTCAAAACCAAACTCATTATTTTTCCCTCTGACATATTGCTCTTCCAAATTTTCTTATTTATGCTGAGAGCACCAACATTCTCTAGGTCACATAGATTTGAAACATAGGAGTTCATCCTAGATCCCACATTTTTTCATTGTCCATATCCAAACATTTGCCAAGTCTTGCCAATTCTATCCTCTAAACATCTTTGATCTGTACTACTAAAATACCCTCCTAATATGTCTCCCTGTACTCAGTCTCTTCCTTACAATTCATCTTCAACAGAGCTGCAGAAAAGGGATCTTTCTAAAGTTCTTATCATATCATTTCCCTGCTCAATAACCTTCAGTTATTCTATCTTACATCTAGGATGAAATACAAACTTTTAATTTTGTCATTTAAAGTTCTTCACAATTTTGCTTCTTCCTGGATTTCTAGACTGATTATACCTGGTCTGCTTAGTGTCCCCATATATGTATTCCATCTGTCACTTCCATATCTCTATATAGGCTGTCCTCTATGTTCTTGTTCCACACCGATGCCTCTTGGAACCACTAGTTCACTTCAAGGCTCAACTCAGGAGCCTAATCTTATATGAGGTATATACCAAACAACTATATCTTACCTCCATTTCTAGTATTTTTCTTTAGAAACTGTTTTGTATTTACTTACTTGCATCCATGTGATACAGTTACAAAAAAAAATTTTTACATCTTCAGAATTTAGTAAAATACTTTCATACAGTAGGTACTTAATAAATACAATATTAATTAATACTAAATCTGAATGTATCCTGAATATGAATTTTTTTAAAAAGCCCCTTGTATAGATGTCAGCATTTTTTCCTGAATTTGAACTTATTTGTTGATGCTATTTATAGAAATCCATGTTAATCCTGTTATCATCCTTCTGTCTCCAACTATTTTACAGTCATAGGAATTAAAGGTGAAGGTATGTATATATGTATATACGTATTTTGTATGTATATCTTATATACATACATATATACATATATGTGCATGTGATATTTGAAAGAAATATTTTTTCCAATGATTCCTTTATTATCCTACTTTAATTAACTTTGTCCACAAAAATCTTTTCAATTTTTTGTCACTAGATTATCTTTTGTCTTTTGTAATCATCTCTATCCCTTGCTTGGTTAAGAATCCCACCATTCCAACACATATCAGTGATGACACTGTATCATGAAATCATCTAAAAAGGATAAAATTAGTCCCATATAAAACAAAGGTCAAATGCCCTAGGTGAGCCCAAGAGCCTAGACAATAGATATTCATTATATTCTTTACTTTTCTTGTCTGATTGTTTAAAAGAGAATGAAGTATTCTAGAAAGGAAGATAATTGAAACATTAAATAATTGATTTCCTCTTAGTTGTGAGCCAAAAACAAAACCAAGGATTTGGAAAAGTCAAAACCAATTTATTGTAAAATAAAGAGCTAATAGATTCTCCTTTGTCTCAATGCAAAGGAAAGAATAATAAATTCAAGGGAGTTATGTTAATAAAATTGGTTACCTTTCTAGGTTAAAGGCTGCTATCACTTAATATAACAATTTACCATAGAAAGTAGATGAGATGACCTTATACAAATGAAATAGCAGAAGAAAATTGACAGAGTAATTACTCATTTGGCTAGGATGCTAAAACCTAAAATCTTAGAAAAAGCACCATGTGAATTTTAATAAGTCCATCGAATTAACAGTTATATCTCTTCATATCTGAAAAATATGTATAGTAGCGCTTTTCTCCTTTGAATGTCATTCCAACATTAGTACCATAATCTTCAACCACCTGTACCATTTCTAGGAAGCTGCAATAACAAGGCAGTGAAAGAGAGCTCCGAGTCTGGATTCAGAAAGATCTCAGTTGAAATCTATGCTCAATCAATTACTAGCTTGTGTGGTTCTGGAAATTCACTAAACCTCAGTGTGCCTCAGTTTCCTCATCTTTATTATGGGGATTATAATAGAATTCACCTCTTGTGATCATTGTGAGGATCAAAAAAGATAATTATAAAGTATTTAGCTCAGTACTAGGTACATGCTAAATGCTATATAATGCAGTTGTTATTATCAACATCAGTGTCATAGAATATTTTTAAATGCATAATATAAAATATATAGAATTACACAGGAAACCACTTCACAGTTTCCTGGCTGAGAACCCCTAGTTTTACCATATACTAATCAAATCTAGCCCAAATTGATCACTAAAACCCAATGATGTCAAACATTGATTTCTTCATCTTTCTCATAACCTGTTTCACCATATTCATGGACTCATCTACAAAATAACTCTGTTTTCTCTTCGCAGTATTACAATTTGATTGCATTTCAATTTCAATTTAATGCAAATTTAATTGAATAACTTTTGATGGACAAAGCCACCCACTTTCCTAAACAGTGCATAGGATATAAGGAAGATTAAGACATAATCTTCTCCCTAAAGGATCTTAGAATCTTAATATGATGGGAAGATGTCTAGGATAAGACAAGAAGATAATATTGTACAAGGTAGATCCAAAGAGGTAATAAGCAAATATTATAAATGTTCAAAAAAAGGAAAGATAGTTTTTTGTTGTTGGCTGTTATAGATTTGGGGAATGGGGATGGAAAGAAAAGGAAAATGGATAAATTGGGAAATCACAGTGACAAAGATGACATTTGATCGAGATCTAAGGAATGTGTACTATTTCAGATATAAAAAGAATATAATAGTTCTTTAAAAATTATTGTTCCTGGTTTTACCATTCCCACAAATTGAATAAAAATAAGTTCATAAAAACTGTGATAAAAATGAATGCTTACAAAAATGGTGATAAATGACCAATAAAAATTGTATTCCTCTGTCACTGAAAGTGTTAAGAAAATGTGCAATGACTAACAGAGGGGGGAAAGTAATAGATATGAAATCAAAGAACATGTATTTAAATCTTGTTTTTACTACATTTTCTGAAAGTGGAGAATCTATATTTCTTACAAAGTGAATTTAATAAAGTCCCTTTACTTACCAGAACTCCCATTACCTTCTGGGAGCTAGACTAAGGGCTCTTTTAACTTTGAAATCTATGCCCTCCAAAAACATGAAATTTTTAAAAAAACTAACAAGTAGTTTATATGTTTTCTCAGTCTTGCATCTGAATGTAATCCCATCTGGGGCCTTCTTGGTAAAGATACTATTGTAGTGTTACCTAGCTGCTTCCAAATATTATCTCATTCGATTTATTTTTAAGGGACATCTGACAAATTTAATTTCCTACATATTTAAGATGGGCTAAAGTCCACAGTGTGGTGATATCACCAAGTAAGGACTTTGACTGATACAAGAGCTCTATAAAGTGAAAATTTTAAAAGTGAGAACTATATGAAAGCCATGTGGTCAATGAAGCATTTGAAAATGGGAAAGTGGCAAGATGCAGACCTATGGTTAGAGATAATAATAATTATTATTAAATAGATCCCTACTTACCACTTCAACTATCATTACATTTATGTAGCATATAAAATGTGCCTGTTGCTGTGTTAAGTGCTTTACAAATATAATCTCATTTGGTCTTCACAATAATGATGGGAGATAGATCCTGTTATTATTCCCATTTTATACATGAGGAAACTGAGGCAGACAGAAGTTAAATGATTTGCTCACAGTCATACAGTTAATAAGTATGTGAGGCTGGATTTGAACTCAGATTTCCTGACTACATGACTACAAGTCTAATGGTCTATCCACTGAACTACCTTGATGTCCCAGTTTAATATAGGAGTCATTAAATAGTGTTGCATGTATGGCCAAGTTCTGATTAGGTTATCACTATGTGTAAAACATTGCGATAAGCAGGCTCTGGGGACACTAGTGGGGACACAAAATTCTTGCGTGTGTGTGTGTCTATATACACATACATACGCACACACACAAGAATTTTGGCAGGTAATATCAGAGGGAAGACACTATTAGTAGGAAAAGTCTCTTGGGGAAGGTAAGATGTTAGCTTGGTATTTTTTGATTGCTTGTTTACAGACTGACTGATTTAAGACTATTTTAGATAAAGCTACCACTGCTGTAGTATAATAGGGAATAATAAAAAGTTCTGTCTGTATGTGTACATGTAAACAGCTTACTAAATTATGAGACTCTGTCCAGCACCTTTCAGCACTTTGCCCATACAGATATCTACCCTTCACCTCTTTACCTTTGGAACACACTTCTATCACTGCCAGAAGAGCCACTTTCTTAATATTTTCCTTTAAAACTGTAGCTCTAGTGCTTCTATTGACAAACAAAGCTCTATCTTATACTCTGGATCACAAAAGCCCTTTCTTAAAACTACCCAATCATTATTACTTGAATATAATCTCCTTGACCATCCTCCTTACTCCCATGCCCAGCTATTATTGCCAGGATTAGAGATGGAAAAAGAAGCAAAACATAGTCCCTGCCCTCAAGCAACTTACAATCTGATGGGGGAAATAAACGTTGCCTGAGTTCTGTCCAGTTTCTTTTGAAAACAGTGTTAAATCAAACTTCTAAATGGATTCTGGTGTGACAGAACCCACATAAAGATGGAGTGAAATAATCTTCCAGTTTAAGATAACTTAGAGGAAAAGTCCATCTTACTAGGTGAAACAGAAGCACAGCCCAGCACAAATGGTATCTAAGCAAGCCAGTGGAAAACTCTTTTAATCATAGCCCAGAGAAGCAGCTCAGACCCATGGATCCTAGCTCATCAGTTCCGTGGCATAGCAGGGCAGATGTGAGATCTCCAGCTCCAGTGCAGAGGGCAATGCTCCCAAGTTTTGGCACAAAAGTCAGGACCAAGTCAGGCTCAGGGTAATGGGCAAGTCACAAACACCTGAAGCCTTTGCATGGAAACCCAGTGATCAGGCCCCAGATCCCAAGCATAAGAAACTTGGGACAGTGTCCCTGTGGCCCAGGAGCAGAGAGCTCAACTTTAAAAGATGAAAAATAGGCTAAAATATGAGTAAGAAACAGAAAAGAGCCCTGACCATAAAAATCTATAAGGCCAGAGGGAAGATCAAAACACAGATTCAGAAAAAGACAACGCTATCAAAATGCCTACATGTGAGGTCTCAAAGGGGAATAGGAATTGGTGTCAAGCCCAAAAGCCTTGAAGGAGCTGAAAAATGATTTTAAAAATCAAATTAAAAAGGTAGAAGAAAAATTGGGAAAAAAGAATTATGCAGAAATGTTATAATATAATGGGAGAGACAACATGAAAGCAATTATATAATATACAGAACAAATAGTTAATAATTAAATGAGGGAAGGCACTGGAATTAAGAGAAGTTAGGAGGGCTTCCTGTGGAAATTGAGATTTTAGTTGGGACTTAGGAGAAGCCAAGGAGGTCTAGACATTATGGGCTAAATTCCAATAGACTTGTAATGCATCCAGAGAGAGGACTAGGGACTGAATGTGAATCATAGTATAGTATTTTCACCTTGTTGTTGTTGTTTTTTGCTTACTTTTTTTTTCCTCTCAGCTTTTTCCTTTTTGATCTGATTTTTCTTGTGCAGCATGATAAATGTGTAAATATGTTTAAAAGAACTGCATATATTTAACACATATTGAACAGGCCATAGCACATGCCTCTCACGGCTGAAATATTCCCCGTGGATGCCATTTTCCTTTCCAAGGAGCCAAAGCTCAAGGGAGACCCTTCTGGGATAGAAAGCTTCCTGTGGGCAGGGGCTGCTGGTCTCAGCCACCCAAGCATTCAGCACAGTGACTTGAACATGGCAAAAGCTATCATGAAAAGAAAAAAAGATGTTATGGGCTAAATAAATTGTGGATACTGTTGTTTTATTTTGAAGGAGGAGGGGGAGAGAAGGAACAGTTCAATTCTAGGACCCATTATATATCACTGTTATTTAAAGAGAAACATTTATATGCACACACACACACACACACACACACACACACATATATATTTGTATATATAATATATATATGTATGTATGTTCTGAGTTTAGAAGAGAATTTATGTTACATAAATTATAAACTTGGGACATCTAGCTGCATATATGTCAAACTAAAATTTAATTTCAAAATTGCTTTCAAGATGAGACAATGAAGGTAGACATAAGTGTGAAAAGATGAGAGTCATAGTCTTAAAATCTCACTTTGGTCAATAATGTCAACATTTTTTCTCCCCTAACAAAACATATTTGCATATATATATATATATATATATATATATATATTCATTATATATAATATATGTGTGTATCCTTTATCTGTGAACAATCTATAAAATTGGCTAATCATTTCCTTTTGGTAATTAATGTTAACAAATATCCTAGTTTTTCAGGACAGTCCTGATTTTTGACAGCCTAAACCAGGAAGAATCTATAGGATGCCAATGGAGTTCTGTCTGTAAATACAGGCAAACCGAAGTGCAAAAGGGAATTTCACATGTCACCACAGATAGCTGGCTTATTCTTCATCGAAATCTAATTAGCCTGGTTCAAGCCAGAACTGTCAGTGTAAAACTAAAAAGCAAGACTTTGCCACCAGCCATGCATTCAGTTCCCATTCACTGCAATTCTTAGGAAGGTCAATTACTATATTTACATCTTTCAGACATGTAGCACAAATCCACATTACACAGTCTCATATTACTTAAGACTGCCTTTCTTATATGCAGCATATCTGAAATTTGAATCAACTTTGATCTTTATTTTTATAAAAGAAGTTTCCAAAATACAGCTAAAAGATATACATTTGGGTCCAGCTCATCATTTCCAGTCACCTCAGACGGTAGGAGTGTGTGGTCTTAGTGTCAGATTGAATTTGTTCTGGCAAACCCTAAACTTCCAGCAGCTCTGGTCATTTTCTAAAAGACACTGCTTGTTAGAGTATCTAATGATTTCTTTTGAATTGCCAATTAATCTTCTTGCTTGGTTTGTTCACCTTCATCTGTTCGTCCTCATAAAAGTAGCAAGTTAAAGTCTCTATACACTGGAGACTGCCCTAGAATATTTCTACAAAGACAGCTTTTTTTCATGGTTCATAACTCACATACTTCTATAAACACAACTCTCAGAGTGTGTGACTTAATGGCATGTTCCAGATGTTTAAAACAATTGTACAAAAACCATATTTTCTTGATCTTTAAGGCTTAGTAGTAGGATCTGTAGGCTAAATATTAAGCTAAAATTATTCTAATCTACAGATGAAAAAAGTGGGGGTGGGGGTAATGGGAAGACCCATATGGTGCCAAATGTTGGCAGCTATCTTATTTCTTCTCAGACAAAAACTCATAGATCTTGGGAAAACAGTATCTCTCTTTTAGGTGCCAAAAACAACAGAGATAACTGGTGCAATGATTCTGCCATGTGGAATGTAGGGCAATACAGCTTTTCCAGATTTGAAAGTTCATTGTCCAGTAGGTATTCCAAGAGCACTTAAGACACCAGACCCAAAGAACAACTCATTCTCTTAGATCTCAGGGCTTAGAAGTCAAATGATTGATCTTACCCTTAGAATATGTTATTTCAAAAAAGGGTTTAAAAAAAAAAAAAAGCAGAACTTTGTATTCCACAAGTAAGGAATCACTTCAGCTTTATGACTATGTCTTTGTCTGACTCATAGATCCTCCCAAGGGAGGTTTATCGCTCTACTAGCCAGCCACAGGACAAGTGCAGAATTTGCCAATGGCATGTGCAACTGAAACATGAGAAAGGTGAGAAAGGATTAAATGAGGAAGAGTGGAAGCAAAAGTACCCCACATCTAAAGGAGATTGGTGCCTTAGCTATTTCCTCAAGAGAGAGGTTCCTTGTCAAGAGCCTGAAAAAAAAAATAAGAGAGGGAGAGGGAGAGAGAGAGAGAGAGAGAGAGAGAGAGACACTCAGACACATTTAGTTTTCCTAGACCCTCATATTAGGGATTTTAGAAAGTTTCATTATTCTTCTTTTAAATAAGGAAAGTATTTAAATGTGCATATAGTAGTGAAAGTGAGCCATTTGATCTGAAGAATGGAAAAAAAAAAAATAAGTTAAAAGCATGTGTTGCCTCTTGCCTAAGGTATAGGGGTATAATCTCCTTGATTAACATGCAAAGCTAATGGGAAAAGTACCTAATGCTCACTTGTTTCTTTCCTTCTGAGCATTAGCACCATTCAAGTTGGTCATTATGGAGCAATAAAACACACACACTCCCCCAATGGCCTGTTCCTTTATAAGGTTCCTTTATAACAAACCAGCCTCAGGAAATTATTAATGAGGGGTTAGGAGGTTACTCAGCAGCTAAGCCCAGAAGAATGTCAATGGAAAGAAGGCACTACCTATCCAAAAGGGAATTTCTATTCCTGTTTTGTGAGGACTGGCAGTTCAAACAGGAATTTCTACCTAGCCCAATTACTTGGAAAACATTCATTCTCTTCTCTTCTTTCTCCTCCTCCTCTTTTCCCCCTCCCTCGCTCCCTCCCTTCCTCTTTCTCTCTCTGTCTCTGTCTTTCTCTCTGTCTCTGTGTCTCTATCTGTTGTCTCTCTGGTTCTCTCTGCATGTGCATGTCCCTTGCCATTTAAAACTACTCTTAATAGAATGACTTTTTTGAACTAATCCATTCCAGTCTAGGAGGGAAATAGAGTATTCAACTGCTTTTTCCAGAGATATTTAAGAATATTTAATGGTATAAATTTACCCTGTAATCTTGCTTAACTGTAAGCAAGGACAATAGCTAGTATTTCCTCAAGTGCCAGATGTATTATCTAGAGCAAAGGAAATAAGGAGGGTCATAAAGAGAGAAAACAGTAGGTAATGTACATTGGCAAATAAAAAAAGTGTAACAAAGACAGTGGTTAAGAAACAAACCACAGTCTTGTGGAATAATGGAAAGAATATAGGCACTAGAGGAAGAAAATCTGGGTTCAAATTTCACCAAATTCACAAATTTCACCAAAATTCTCCATTTGGCTGATTTTGGCCATGTCATTTATTTACTGGACCATATTTTCCTCATCTGCAGAGAGAACTGGATTAAATGGTCTCTGAGAGTTCTTCTAATTCAAATCCTATGATTTGAAAGAAATTAAATAATATAAAAAGGCTAAATGTAGATTCAGATATACTCTTAAAATGTCTATAGAACTTTCCATATCAAGGAAAAAACCATGGAGAAAATAATAGTTTAAAAAATCAGACAAAATAGAAATGTATGATAATAGGACAGTGAAGTAGAAATCAGTAATTCAATATGTAAAGATAATTTTTCATTAAAAGAGAAGAGAAAGGTTACAAGTATCAATTAAGTGATTTATTTTGGGTCAGATATTACACTAAATCCTTTACAAATATCTCTAGGAAGGTACTAGATTAATATAAATATCTGATTTATTCATATGCATGGTATTTGCTCCCCGTGAAATGCAAGCTCTTTAAAGCAATCTACAATAGTAGATTGCTTCCTTTTTATTTTTAAACATCTTCATATTAGAGAACACATACATTCCATTAAATTCCTTAACTTTCCTCAGCTTCCATAAATACCACAGAGTAATCTTCTCACCTCAGTTACACTTAGGGACAGTGACATCTATAAATATTCCCCTTCTTTAAACTCTGACTTTATCCAAACTATCACTACCTGTCATTCCACTTCTCCCTATTAATTCAAAGTCCAAAAATTACTCTTCGCCCTTATTGAACTCTCCAATTTCTCCATCTCTCAATATGTTTCTGGGCCCATACTCTTGCTCTTAAATGTCTCTCTTATCTAATTTCAACAAACATGAACCACTTCTCTTAACATTCTCTTCATCTGAAAATCAATTAGCATCTTCTAACATTTTCTTCTTTTTCCCAGTTTCTTACAAAGAGGTTGACCATCTCCTGGCCAAGTTCAATCCCCCTGCATGTATACTTTATCTCAATTCCTCCCATATTCTCTAGCAGATCCACTCTTCAGTCTTCCCTTCCCTGTATTTAAAAATATTTTAATACATATTGCTTTATGAATCATGTTGGGAGAGAAAAATTAAAACAAAAGGGAAATCCATGAGAGAGAAAAAACAGAAAAAAGAAACATAGCATACATTGATTTAAATTCAATCTCCATAATTCTTTTTCTAATTCCTAATTCTAATTCACAACATTCTGTTAAAAATCTATTGAGATTGCTTTGGATTACTGAAACACTGAGAAGAACCAAATCTTTCATAGTTGATCATCACACATTCTTGCTGTTATATATACAATGTAATCCTGGTTCTGTTTGTTTTGCTCATCATCTGTTCATGTAAATTATTCCAGGCCTTTCTAAAATAAGCTTGTTCATCATTTTTTGTACAACAATAATATTCCATTACCTTCATAAAACACAAGTTATTCAGTCATTATCTAGTTGATGGGCATCTTTTCCTTTTCCAATTCTTTGCCCGGTAGTGGCACTGCTAGGTCAGAGGATATGCCATTTTATAGCCCTTTGGACATAGTTCCAAATTACACTCCAGAACAATTGGTTCAGTTCAGAACTCCACCAACAATCTGTCCCAGTTTTCCCATCTCCCCTCCAACATTTGTCATTACCTTTTCCTATCATCTTAGCCAATCTGAATTCTGTTAGATGGTACCTCTGAGCTGTTTTAATTTGAGTTTCTCTAATGAGTAGTGATTTAGACCATTTTTTCATAAGATTATAGCTGGCTCTAAATTTAATTATTTGAAAATTGTTCAAACCCTTTGATTATTTATCAACTGGGGCCTTCCCTCTCTCAAGTCTTCAAATTTTTCCCTTGCTTTTTTTGTACTGGTTCTCTTCCCACTCCTTTAAACAAGCTTGTCTCCTCCATTTAAGGGAAAAAAAAAAAACTGGTTCATTATATTCCCCTATCTCCTCAAATGATCATACTAGTTTTCATATCTATTTTTTCAGCAAAACTCATTAAAATTTATGTACAATTAAGTAAGTAAATTAAGTACTTACTACTTCCACTTATATTTTTAATCTGCTCCTCAATTTTTTGCAATTTAGTTTCTAATCTCATCACTCAATTGAAAATGCCCTCTCCAAAGCCACAAAATGATCTGCCAAAAGCGATAGTCTTTTCTCAATAACCATCTTTCTCTATTTATTTCCTGGAATTGTTGACATTGTTGACAACTCTCATGCCTTAGCTACTGTCTCATCCTAAAAGTTTTCTGACTGTCTGGAGCCTCCTTGTCCTTGTACTTCCAAGAATCCTCGTGGCCTTAATATACTGGAATATCTCCGTGTTGAGCCAGTCTTTCTTCCCCTCTTAGTCAGTTCCTCCTGGAGTTCTAATTTTGTTCAGGGTTTGAGGTCAGTCAATCCTGATTGTTCTCTCAAGATCAGAGTATATAACTCAGTGTATGTGCTGTAGAGTTTCTTCCTCAAAAACACTTTTACAGAGCACCAGCCCTGAAGTCAGGAGGACTCGAGTTCAAATCTGATGTCAGACACTTAACACTTCCTAGGTGTGAGACCCTGGGCATGTCACTTAACCCCAATTGCCTCAGGGGAAAAAACACTTTTATTCACTTACTTTGCACACTTGCACATGTGTGCACACACACACACACACACACACCTGTCTTTTCTCTTAGAAAACAATTGTTCAAATTGTTGTTTGCAAATATAACAATAATTTAGGATGACTAATTTCATCTCTTCTAGTCTTTAATTGCATAGCTTGCCTCAGACATTTCACACTTCCTAGCTATGTGAAGGTGGGCATGTCACTTAACCCCAATTGCCTCAACAAACAAACAAATAATTAAATAAAATTATATAGCTCATGTGCAACAAATCTAGAGTTAATCCTTTATCAAAATGCTGACCTAAAATAATTTTAAAACTGAGTACTAAATGACACGATCAGTGTAAACAGTATTATTTTATGTATACAGTAACATAATGAATTATATATTTTAAGAGAAAAAACTAGTCTCAGCATCCTAAACTGTAAAATGTCACAAAATTTGGTTAATTTTGGGAATTACCATACCTCACACAATGCCAAAAAGACTCTGGATCATTTTGTCCTCATGCAAAATAGTGCATAGTTTTAGCCTAGAGCTGAATATACCTTGTATCTAAGTGTCCACAAATGGATAACATGGAATATAAGTAGTCAAATTAACAAAACATATCAGGGATTAATTTCATATAACAATACCTAGGAAGGATAGAGAAAAATCAAAGGAGCAACAGTAGCTCCTAAACAACAAATATAATACCTTGGGAAAACACACATAAGTGTATATACACATGCATTAATATGAATGTACATTTCTCTCTATATATACATGTATATTTATTGAGTGTATATGTGTGTTAAAATACGAATATATCTATGTATATTTTTACATGTCTGGATATATTCATCTATGGAAGTGTATGGCTGTGTGTGTGTGAAAGAAAGAGAGAGAGGGGGGAGGGGGAGGGTGACAGGGACAGAATATTTATGTCTGTATAAGTGATTATGCTAAACACAGGGAATGTTGCAAGTACTGGCTATAAATGATAGCTATCTAGTTTAATGAAGGGAGCTGTAAGGCAAGAAGGATTGAGAGAAGGACTGGAACTTGGAGAATGAAGAATAGAACCAGGCACCTGGGTACCTCATTAAAATAAAAGTCCAGATCAGAATCTCACAAATCAGAAAACCAGATAAGAGATTCGTAATGCAGAGACATCTTTAGGATAAGAAGATGGATGAAAAGGGAAAGTCCTAAGAGTAAAAGGAGGAACTCACAAAATGAAAATTCATTCCAGAGATTCAAAAATGGAACTTCGACAAGACATAATCAAAGATCAAGAAGATAATGAGAATATATAAAAGAACTATATATACAATTAGGAAAAGAGTAAAGAGTATGACATCCTTAAAGTACAGAAAGGAGAGAGAATTTTTTAGGAAAGGAATGGTCACTAGTATCAGATTCTGTAATGAGGGGAAGGAAAATGATGAATGTGGAAAAAGGCAAAGAGATTGAATGTTTTGAAAGCTTTTGGCATTCTTCCCTCATAACCTTGTTGATTTCAGGTGCTGTTTCACTTAAGAATTTTTAGTACTAGTATAATGCCTAGTATACAGTAAATACTAAATAATTTTTTTGAATTATGTTAAATTTAAAGAGTCACTTTGCCGACGATATGATGGTATACTTAGAGAACCCTAGAGATTCTACTAAAAAGTTATTAGAAATAATCCACAACTTTAGCAAAGTTGCTGGTTATAAAATAAACCACATAAGTCATCAGCATTCTTATATATCACTAACAAAATCCAACAGTCAGAGTTAAAAGAGAAATTCCATTTAAAGTAATTACTGATAATATAAAATATTTAGGAATCTATCTGCCAAGGGAAAATCAGAAACTTTATGAGCAAAATTGCAGACCACTTTTCACACAAATTAAGTCTTATCTAACCAATTGGAAAATATTAAATGCTCTTGGATAGGAAACAAATATAATAAAGATGACAATATTACCTAAACTAATCTATTTATTTAGCGCTATACCAATTAGACTCCCAAAAAACTATTTTAATGACCTAGAAAAACTAACAACAAAATTCATATGGAAAAACAAAAGGTCAAGAATTTCAAGGGAATTATTGAAAAAAAAAAATCAAATGAAGGTTGCTTAGCTATACCAGATCTAAAATTATATTATAGAGCAGCAGTTACCAAAACCATTTGGTATTGGCTAAGGAATAGATTAGTTGATCAGTGGAATAGGTTAGGTTCAAGGGACAAAACAGTCAACAACTATAGCAACCTAGTCCTTGACAAACCCAAACATCCCAGCTTTTGGGATAAGAACTTACTGTTTGATAAAAATTGCTGGGAAAATTGGAAACTAATATGGCAGAAAGTAGGCATTGATCCACACTTAACACTGTACACCAAGATAAGGTCAAAATGGGTTCATGACCTAGGCATAAAGAATGAAATTATTAATAAATTAGAGGAACACAGGATAGTTTACCTCTCAGACCTGTGGAAAGGGAAGGACTTTATGACCAAAGCAGAATTAGAGATCATTACTGATCACAAAATAGAAAATTTCAACTATACTAAACTGAAAAGTTTTTGTACAAACAAAACTAATGCAGACAAGATTAGAAGGGAAGCAATAAACTGGGAAAATATTTTTACAGTCAAAGGTTCTGATAAAAGCCTCATTTTCAAAATATATAGAAAATTAACTCTAATTTATAAAAAATCAAGCCATTCTCCAATTGAAAAATGGTCAAAGGATATGAACAGACAATTCTCAGATGAAGAAATTGAAACTATTTCTAATCATATGAAAAGATGCTCCAAGTCATTATTAATCAGAGAAATGCAAATTAAGACAACTCTAAGATACCAAACACCTGTCAGATTGGCTAAGATGACAGGAAAAATAATGATGATTGTTGAGGGGATGGAAAACTGGGACATTGATGCATTGTTGGTAGTTGTGAATGAATCCAACCATTCTGGAAAGTAGTTTGGAACTATGCTAAAAAGTTATCAAACTGTGATATCCTTTGATCCAGCAGTGTTACTACTGGGCTTATATCCCAAAGAGATCATAAAGAAGGGAAAGGGACCCTGTATGTGCAGAATGTTTGTGGCAGCCCTCTTTGTAGTGGCTAGAAACTGAAACTGAGTGGATCCCCATCAGCTGGAGAATGGCTGAATAAACTGGTATATGAATAATAGGAATATTATTGTTCTGAAGAAAGACCAACAGGATGATTTCAGAAAGAGACTTACATGAACTGATGCTGGAGTGAAATGAGCAGGACCAGGAGATCATTATATACTTCAACAACAATATTATATGATGACCAGTTCTGATGGACCTGCCATCCTCAGCAATAGATCAACCAAGTCATTTCCAATGGAGCAGTAATGAACTGAACCAGCTACGCCAGAGAAAAGAACTTTGGGTGATGACTAAAACCATTACATTGAATTCCAATCCCTATATTTATGCCCATCTGCATTTTTGATTTCCTTCACAAGCTAATTGTACAATATTTCAGAGTCTGATTCTTTCTATAGCAAAATAACGTTTTGTCATGTATACTTATTTGTACCTAATTTATATTTTAATATATTTAAATCTACTGTCATCTTGCCATCTGGGAGGGGGGGGGGTAAGAGGTGAAAAATTGGAACAAGAGATTTGGCAATTGTTAATGCTGTAAAGTTACCCATACGTATAACCCGTAAATAAAAGGCTATTAAATAAAAAAAAAGAAAGAAAAAAAATTACAGTCAAAACTTAATTTACTCAGAGAAGAGTTCTTAAGAATTCTTTTATTTAATAAATTAAAGCAGCCTTATTGTCCTAAAGTTACTTTTATTTATCCCTTCCATTTTCAACTTTAACAAATAATTTAAAATAATCTTTTCATTTGAAAGCCACATATAATGTATGTATCTATATATGTATATTTATATGTAAATATTTATATATATATATATATATATATATAACAGAAAATCAGACATTAAAAAACCACATGAAGTATTCAATATGCTGATTTTCTTTTATCCTTGTTAATTCATGATGCTTTGTAAAGCTCAGAAATGAAGAAGCCCTATTCAGGAACAAATGATTAGATGCTTAGAATTTTCATTTCTGGGAGCTGATTTCAGCTGAGGATGATATCAACAAAAAAATGGAGCTGAACATATGCATCCCTCTCTTCCAAGGTACTCCCTGTTTTTCAACACTGATACCTGTAGAAATAATTAAGTGTAAATGAAAGAAGGGGTCTTGTTCCCTAAGGAATCTGAAAGGTTTTGTTACCTGAAGTTTATAGGGAAATACATAAACTTTGCAGTCTGGGAAACATCCTATGTAAATAGTGGATGGTATGGTTTTAATTTGAATTTGACATTATAAATTTTAGAGCACCGAATATGTGCTTTCCTTGAATTTAGAACTCTCTTTTTCCCTAGGGTGTGCTTCTGTTTTGTCCAAATGCCAAGACCAAAGACTTTTTGCCCAAGGTTTCCTCTCATCAAAAGCTAAGAGACTCACTTGATTTCTTTTCTTTTCTCTATTTGACTCCCAGGGAAAAATGTACATCATTGGATGACTAAGATGAAGATCCTCTCAAGCATTTTGCCCTTAATAACTGTCAGGAAATCAAAGTTGTCCATTTTCAAGCCTGAAAGGGAGATAGATCTGCAATTCCAAATTCCTCCCAAACTCAAAATGAATTCAGCCAGTTGTATGAACATTCATGGAAATAGTTAATATTTTCAGGAATGATCATAGTGTAAAAAAAGAGAGATCTTTTTTACTGCATATGGCAATATGTAATAAAAAGAAAAGAAACAAATCATTGCTCAATTTTAAAAAGTGGGGAAAACTGAATAGTAACAATTTTTTTTATACAAAGAGACACAACTCCATTTCTCCCCATATTATTTTAAAACATTATCAATTCAATTAGATGAATTATTTAATTTATGAAAACAAAACTCTACAAAATAAAAGCAATAAAATGATGTGTTAACTTCAATTGTGATTGTGAGTTTTTTTTATCATCATCATATTATTAAACAAATAGAAAACTATTGGGGATCAAGTTAATGGATCTGATTGTAGTTTTTAAAATTTTTAGAGTAACATAGAATTCCTAATCCCTCTGTTTTTGTCTGCCTGCATTTTTTATTTCCTTCACAGGCAAATTGTACACTATTTCAAAGTCCGATTCTTTTTGTACAGCAAAATAACTATTTGGACACATATACTTATATTGTATTTAATTTATACTTTAACATATTTAGCATGTATTGGTCAACCTGCCATCTGGGGGAAGGGGTGGGAAGAAGGAGGGAAAAAGTTGGAACAAAAGGTTTGGCAATTGTCAATGCTGTGAAATTATCCATGCATATAACTTGTAAATAAAAAGCTATATAAAAAAAATTTTTAGACTAATATACAACATAACCAAAGGAAAGTGAATAAAGTAACAAATTAAGGCAAAATATTTGTAATTAGCATGCCTGGTAAAAGTCCAACAGCACAAATTTGTAAGAAACTTATACAAAGGAAGAACTACAAATTTGTTCTTTAATTTGTCCATATTGCTTAATCATCTACTGATTGTAGGGCCAGAAGTTATTAATAACCATCTGAAAATTGAGCAGCCTTTCTAACAATAAGGCAATGCAAATGAAAAGTGACTTTGTTGTGCTATTTAATACATCAAATTAGCAAAACTAATAAGATAAAAGAGACAAAATTCAGGGTTGGTCAGGCTTTATAGAAAATTTTACTCTATTACATGGTTTGTGAAATTATACATCAGTGTAATCTTTCTAGGAAGCAATTAGAAATATATAATTATCATAGCCTTTTACCCTGTGACCCACTACTGCATACTTTTCTATAAATATAATGAAAAAATGAATAAAAAGTAATATAATGAAAAAAGTAAAGCTAAAAACAAGGTAAAATATATCTATGTTTTGGAAAGTGCTTGAACATTAGCATTATATTGAGGTTACAGAATACAAGTGAAACATTGAAAATGGAAAGACATAAAATAAGCCATACTAAAATGGAAAAATACTGAAAGAAGGCATAAAGCTATTATTTTCAAATTATGTTTTGTCCTACATGATTGTAATGATATGGTTATATGACATTTTTTTAGTCTGGCTTACTTTTGTAGGAAATGCTATTTACAATACATTTTGGAAGTGATAAAGGACACTGATAGTCATTCAACACAATAAATTATCCTTTTATAGATAGCTTTCTTTATAAAAATAATTTTCCCAGAAATTATACATTTTCTTTTATTTTGGTAATAAAATCACATTTTAAACAATCATAAAAATTTTGCCAATGCAGTTCCTTTACACACTTCAAACAAAAAGATTCAAGAAGCTAGCCATCTAAAGTTATTCAATATGAAACCAGACATTAATTATAACTTCTAGTTGTGAAATCAAACATGGGATTCTTTTTAGAGACTATTAAGAATGATTTATCACACAATAAGAGAGTAACATTACACAAAAAGCTTCACAAAATCTAAAGTAGTTATTCTTAATTACAAATCTTACCATGCCAGTGTGCTTATGTGGTACCTGATAAAAAAAAATAAGACTAAAAATCAATTACTCCTTCCTCTTTATACAGAACTTGTAGCAATACCACTCTCTATATAGAACACTATTGTAGTATTATTACTACAAAGAAAAAAATGTTAATTGAAGGAAAATTAAAAAGACATTGAAATTATTCTAGACTAATGTAGGAAAAAAGCCTTCATACAATTAAATTAAAATATGGATTTTTGATTTAGTATTATTTATACTTCCAGTAATACAACACTAGCAGTTTACCTGTAGCAAGAGATAAAATGTATTATTTTTTTTTCTTTCTGTAGATAACATCTGTTACACCAAACTAAAAGTCAAAAGCAATGATGGCAACAGTAGAGAGTAGGACTTTCAAAGAATAAATTACACTTCTATCTATTTAGAAGTACTAAATTAAGAATCAGGAGATCTGGGTCTGCATTTAAACTTTACTATCAGGTAGCTTTGAATAATCACACCTTTACAAGAAGTATAAACTGGATTTTAATTAATAATTTGCCAAGTGGCCTTTACTTACCTATAAACAAACAAGCAAGACAGAAATAGAACTTAAATTCACTAATTTGTTAGTTATTCTTCCCTGTGCTTCCTGTTTTTGTCAAATACCAAGGATTCTATTTTAAGTGCTCACGAACAATTTAAATGGTATCCCGCTAATGAGAACATTACTCAGAAGTGGAGAGTACTATAAGAAAATTTGTTAGATTTAGTGAAGCTTTTTATGTAATACTATGGTGTGATAAATGGCCCTTAATAATCTCTAAAAAGAATGCCATGCTTTATTTCACAACTGGGAGATATAATTAATGTTTGGTTTCATAATGAATAACTTTAGAGAGCTGGCTCCTTAAATCTTTTTGTTTAGGCTCAGTAAAAGAGTATGTAAGGGAACCCCAGTGGCAAAATTTTTATGATTGTTTAAAATGTGATTTTATTAGATTTATACTGTATGTAAATAGTGTAGTATTATATAAATAGTATATATAGTATTATATAATAGTATTATTATACTAATAAGTAGTATTATATAAATAGTATAAATAGATATAGTAGATTGCTGAAGACGGGTTCATAGCCCAGTTTTGCTTCTTTCAACCTGTGTGAAATTGAGCAAGTCAATTCACTGGCTGATTCCTCAGGTATTTAAAACAAAGTGAGGTGAGAGTGGGTTGGATGATCTCTTAGATCACTGAAAGCAAGGGACTGACAGAGGCAGATTTGTATGTCAGGAAAATTAGTTTAGTAATTACATGAAAGATGGATTACTACGGTAAGGGAAAAGTAGCTAGGAGGTGATAAGGTCCTTCATTAGTGTGATGCTCATTCTGAGTAGAGAGAAGGAGGCAAATGTGAGAAATGAGGGGAAGGTTATACCAAGATATGGCACCTGACTTTGGGATTCATATGGACTGCAACATATCTACTTATTTTCTTATGTGCACAGTTGCTATTAACATGTTCTTGCTCCCATTTCTTAAGTAGTTTCAAGAGCTACTTAGGAACCTGTTTGCCAGCTGCCTGAGAGGACAGGGTCTCTATTTCCAGCAGAGAATTTGGCAAGCTTGTGGTATTTTTCTCCCTCCTGTGGATTTTGAAGACATATTACATGCTAAAAAGCCAGAAGGAGAAATATTAGGTTGATTAAAGATGCAATAGATTTTACTGGAGTTTCCACTAATCTTTTATGTAATTTAAAGACCTATATAACTTAGCTTCTAGAATTATGTGTTTCAAGTGGTATTCTTGTCATATTATTCCCCTTATAGGAAACCTAGAGTGCATCCACCTTGCTTATTATATCAGATATTAAAACTTAGGTCAATAATTTAAGAATCTTCTCTCACTGTTAGCTTTCAGCTTCTCCCATTCCATCAATCCATTTTCCTTACTTTATCAAAACTTAAATTTTATCCCTCCCAGATTCTTTTTTTAACTTAACTTACTTTTATTTTTCTACATTCTACACTAGTGTCATTTGAACAATCAATTTCTATATTAGTTTGCTAATGTGTTACTCTGTAAATATATTAATGCCATAATAATTATTATAAATTATAATTATTATGGCTTATTATAAATAACATTTTGAACACTTT